>NC_137660.1:16337263-16639763 GCF_963422515.1 Blennius ocellaris | reverse complement strand
AATCTATCTCTGAATTAAGAGTTTTAAACATCTCTCATGTGGATCGATGCTCTGTGGCTGCACAGCTGGCTGTGTGTGGATCAGCGCACCGTGTCCAGCCGTGGCAGGCTGTCCAGTTTGATGCTCCAGTGCTTCGTAGCTAGCTAACTCTGTCTGTCAGTGCTCCCTGGCTAACCGCCGCCTGTCGCCTGTCGCTGCTCCGGTGTGCTATGGCTGGTTGTGTGTGTGGCTGATCTGGTGATCCGTGGCAAGCTGCGGCTGGCTGTGTTTGTCGCTGCTCTGTGGCTAACCGTGGCGAGCATTGCATGCTCCGTGCGGATCTGTCATAACAACTAGATAAAGACGGGAAAGCAGCTCAAACAACAACGTTCTGAACATAAAGTGGAGAGACAGGACTGTTGTGGAGCAGCGCTTCCACAATATTTGACCTGCAGGAACCGCTGGTTGCTCTGCTTCACCCCCTCCAAGTGGTTAGTATGGTGGCTCGCATGGTGGAATTCTCAGTCTCTGGATGACAGCCCACGGCTCACCTTCCCACTATGTGGCTACTGGTACACCTCAGTACGCTTAAAGTTTATCATAGCCGCTAATGACAGGACGGTGATGTCACTGGAAGTTACCACAGTCCACTTTCTACGTTGGGTGGATAACACAGACAGAAAAACAATACAGTACCTTCATGCACACACAGCGAGTTGGGAGTCTCCACCTAACATTGCAAACACGCTTTTGAAGTGAGGACGTGACGTGAAAACTCGCACAGAAGACATTTAAACTTTAGTATTTTTGTTGTGAAATCACAGGGCCCACCACACAGCAAAATGTGTTTATTAAATATATAGGGACGTTTGGCGAGGCCTTTAAGTAATCTTCATTGAGTCATCAACAATGAAGCATCTCTTCAGAATTTGTATAAATGTCATTTCAAGGTATCTGACAACAATGTCAACCCAAACTTAATGTTTTGGGAAACTCGATACATCTTTTAATAAAATGTTTCTAAAATACTTTTTCATTTACCCAACAACAGTTTTTAGCTTCAGAACAATGAATGGCTTCTTGCCTCAAAGTGAAAATGTCCAGTAAAGATGGAGCTTTGCGTTGGATACAGCCGTTTAGAAGTTGGATAATATATTGAGATGTTTCCAGCCGCTGAAATATACTGACAAGTGTGTGACATTTTTAGATAACTGAAGAAAAATAGGTAATTGTTACCTGTTTTAACACTGAAAAGACGAGTATGTGGTTAGAGTGGCAGCTGTATTATGCTGTGAATCACCCCTCATTCTTGATTCAGTGTTGAAATGTCAGCAGGAATGACATTTCTCTTTTATAGTGTGAGCATTAGTTTAACATAACGAGGTCAGCGCACAAGATTCTTTCAAATGTTTCTTCAAGCTATTATGCCTGACATCAGCAGTCGAGGATTTGACCTCTTCCTGTACATTTCTAGGCCGATGACTGCAAAATAACTTGTAACTATACAGAGAGCAAAACGCCTGTTGCAGAAAGCCATCTGGATTCAGTCCAACCTAAACAGTATGCATAACAGCGGACATGACAGAGCAACTGTTAGTCAAAAGCATGTCAGTATTTCTACTGAATATGTATCTGCATCAGTCAATGGCTCGTGTTTATGCCACTCCTGCTTCATGTTTATTCATAGCCCGACTAACCCTGCGCTTTCTGCTACGTTTCCAATTAGCATTTTGTATGAGGCTTACATCTCAGTAAGTAAGATGTATGTTAGGCAAGCATGGATTTTAATTTCAATGAGCGGGTTAGTGTGGGATGATCCTGTCATCGAGGCTGCACCATATGGGGATGCTTGGGAAAACAACAAACGGAAAAAAAAAAAAAAAAAAAACTAAAGTAAAAGATGAGAGCGTAATAGGTGGACAGGTGGTGTGTTCAGCAGGGAGCAGGTAGGTGCGTGGGCAGGACTTTGCGTCCTGCTGGTCCTCTGATTGGACAGCAACGTCCTTGCCTTGGGCTTGTGACCCTGTCCAGTATCAATAACACACACACACACACACACAGACACAGCTTGGAACAATATGAATGACCAATGAGTAAAATCTGTTAATAAACTGTCTAGCTTCAGGTCTAGTTTGTGAAAACATTAATCGCTTCGGAGAAACACTGGGCACAGACTCTGAAGCACTCATCCCCAACACGTTTGTTCCTCAAATGTCCCCCTCACACAGTACATTAATCTCTTAAATGTCCTTCTGGTTGTGCAGGCACTGCTTAGTAGGCAGCACGAGGACTATCAGCAGATACTGATCAAGTTTTAAAATGCACTTTTTTCAGGACATAATATTTTTTTTCTGTCTCTCCTGTGGTGACACTCCTCACATCTGTGGTACATATCTGGGCTGGAGGAAACATTAGCCTAATGGATAGAAGCTGTTTGGTTGAGAGCACCTGTAGTCGGGCCTCTAAGTGCATGGAGCAAGGAGGCTTTTGGGAAACCAGCACAAAAACATTAATACATGCATATAAAAAGAGTCTATTATCTGAAGTTCCCAAAATGTGAAAGTAAAACTTGTGATCTTTCCGCTGAAGTTCTGAAGGCAGCACAAAGTTCTCCAAGCTGATAACCCGCCTTTTATTTGTTAGTTATATTTTATCCAATCCAAATATTTTCTTCTTTGTGTTTTATTTCAGTTTTACATATCTTTTCACATAAGCTAAACATTGCCCTCGTCGTTCCATTATCTTATCTTGTTTGTCTCCTTGAAGGTATTAATAATCCAGTTACATTGATTGATTGATTGTTAAAAAAAAAAAAAAATCTATGAGTAACCAGCAGATTGGGATCAAATATATTAGATTAAGAAATATATTTCACCTTTAATCAATGATAGACCTATATTATGGTGCTACCATAACTACAAATCCAAAGCACTAGTATTTGAAAACCTTTCTGTAAAGTTTGCACAAAAAGTAAGGAAATGTGTTTGTTGGATTACCTGTATTTCTTTGTGGTGACAATGTTTCTTCGCTGCATATCTTATAAGACTGGAAAACCTGTTTAATGTTTGAAAAGAACATTTGGAGAAATTTTCATAGGCGCTAAATACACAAATACAACTGTGGTAAAGGAAATAGGAGCAAGAAGGAATCATTTTGAACAACACAAATGTCCTCAGGTTTTGTCCATAGCTTTGAAAACGTGTTTGCATTTAGGTCATGTAATGATAAGCTCATATTTGCCGTCATCGATATTGTAGCTTTGATGTACTGTAGTCATAAAATGCTGTCAGACTGTCATATCTCTTCACCGTAGTTATAAAAGGCAGTTTATGTATTTCACTATATAAATAACGGTCTCTGGAAAATTATACAAAGACTTCAACTGGTGCAAGAAAATGTAAATAACAGACGCAACAAATTGCTCAATGTCTGTTTTTTTTTTTTTTTCAATGAGGAAGAGCAAGAGTAAACTACAGATAAGATGTTGTTTTTGGTATCATTGTGCATTGATATCAGGACAGCTGGTTGCTGAGCACTTGAAGGATGCTGTTTATTTAACTTGTGGGAGGCAATTACTTACACTATACTGCACAGACCAGTACCAGTCTCTCTCTCTTTCTCTCTCCCCCTCATGCACGCACACGCATGCACGCAGACACACACACGCCCGCACGTGTCGCTACAAGCAGATTGCGAAGAAGTATAATTAATTCACACTAAGCTCACTGTGGGAAGCTAAAAAGGATATTTAGTCCAAATTCCACATTGAGAAGAGACGTGTTCATTTGCATATAACACACAATGGAGAAATGTTTCTATATTATTCTATATTATTCATCAGGATCACAACTAGCATGGTTTTTTCATGAAACTTTGTGAGATAGTCATTTTTTTTTTTATTTCACTTTTGCAGAGCTGTAAATTTACTTATTTCCTGTTGCTGGGTAACAGAGAGATGCCTATGTATTTTAGTTTGTTTTTTTTAGACACAGGCAGTGTATATATTAATATAGATCTGAACACGGGCTCTAGAGATGTACAGTGGTGCAGTATTTAGCACTTAAAGTTCCCAGTTTGTTAATGTGGAATTTACATGATCTTCCAGTGTGTGTGGGGGGTTTTCTCCAAGTACTCTGGTTGTTTTTCCACAGAGTCAAAAAATGTTGAGGGATAAAAAAAAAATGGGGGATTCGTCAGCTGATCTTCTCTGCTCTCGCGTTTATCTAAAAGGCATCACTGTGTAAAACCTTTGGGCAGGTGTTGTAAAAGAAATAAAGCCAGCAAGGCAAAGTCCCAAAATACAGTAAATGCTAAGCTTAAATAAACAAAGTGGGTGTGGAAGTGAGAGTGTGGCCACAACAGAGGTTACAAGGGGTTACAAGCATAGACAAAAGGACATAATCAAGCCTTTAACTACAAAGCCTGTGCAGGTGTGCTGGCAAAAGAAAATGCTGCATAGGAGACAAAAAGATTTTAATTTTGATTCAGATTTATATTTTTTTGGGGGAAAAAAGAACGTATTCTCACTTTGCAGTGTTTTTCTCAACTACCAAAAATCAATTGTTGTTTTTTCCCCATGTAAATGTGCACATGAGAAATAATGAATGAAAGGTGTTTTCTGGGACCGTTAAGTATACCTGCTCGAGTGGTTGACAAAGCTCGAGTACTTGTGTGTTCCCAAAGTACACAACTTCTATTGTCGCTGCCTTTCGAGCCTGTGTAAAGGTAGACGTGATCTAAACCATTAAAACACATTTTCGTCCTCATAACTGGTCCAGGTATCCTCCATTGCCCACAGCAGTGTTAATATTCTGCACACACTGGGTACGGCCAAACCCCATTAATCATGTTTGTGAATGTCTAATCTCAACATTACTTGCACTGGTTTCATTTTCATGGCTGTCCGCAAGATTTATAATGGCGTTTGGAGAACGTGTGTGTGTGTGTGTGTGTGTGTGTGTGTGTGTGTGTGTGTGTACAGGGGATGTAATACACTGTTACGGGAGCATGCTTTTAAATGTGTCACCTTGTTGAGGAGAAGAACGTCCTGAACCTGCAGTTAATGCTCCCTGTGGGGTGGTGCAGCGTGTTGACACAAACATCTGTCCTTTTAAATGTGTGCTTGACTCCCTGTGTGAGTTGTGTTACACTCTGCAGTCCTGTGTTGAGATTTGAGGTTGTCCAAGTGTATACATGTGTTGTTGGTTGGTGTCAGAGTGTGTGCAAAAAAAAAAAAGCTTGACCTGGTTACAGTGGCATGTGTCCTCACTGGTTACCATGGTGACTATAAGTGGCCTTTCAAGAGATGTCCATCCAGATGATGAGATCAGATTACATCAATTGGAAGGGGGAGAGCAGAAACAAACACTTAGGTGAGCAAGGGAATGAGCATAGAGAGCGGCTGCAGGGGCTGTGGAGTTGGGCCTGAGGGACCTTTTAATGGAGTGAGAGCCAACTGAGTCATCACACACACACACACACACACACACACACACACACACACACACACACACACACACACACACACACACACACACACACACACACACACACACACACACACACACACACACACACACACACACACACACACACACACACACACACAATCTGCAAATCTCTGAAGCATTAATTTCTTGAAACCGCCATCACTGACAACATACAGACATACATTTAAATACCAGTGCTTCAACACGGTGTAGTATCAAGGGGAATGAGAGTTTTGTGCTCCAGTATCAGTCAGTGAGAGAGGAAGGAAGAACAGATCTCATTACCAACAACAGACAGTCTGCATGGAGAGCGGTATGTGGATGATGCCCCCACTGAATGGCGGAGAGCAGGGTTGTTTGTCTAGACAAACGCTCTCTCGAGACATTGATTGCAGAAACAGACCAATAGACTGACGATCAGAGTGAAGACTGGGAGTTATTACTTCATCATGGATAAGAAACTGGTCAAGGAAATTCTATAAACATGGGGCTCCTATCTCTAATTAAGTCATTGAAACCAAGCAAGCAGAACAAGCTCACCCTTGCTTGCTACCCTCTGCATGTGATAGTTGTGAGCAATTAGGGGCCCGATTACACCTGGCAGTGACATGCGTTTGGGAGATCGGATCACTTGTGGCAAGCCCTGAGATGCAGACTGTTTACACTTGTCCATATCCTGCGTTTCAGGCTAACCACTCGGATTTGAATTGTATTACTACGTCTACATCACTTTTGCTAAAAGGTCAAAGGCAAGCTGTTATTCTGTCCCCAGACAAAAGAATAGGTTGGGCTTTATCTCGGTGAGCTGAGAACTGAGGTGTTTCTAGGGGACTGTCCACACCATGAAACCAGTTAACCTAAACGAGCTGTTTTTGGCCTGTCATCCACATGAGGTGGTGTTTTAGAAGCACGAAAACGGGTTTCTTTTAACACGGGTCTCAGAGTGGGGAAATTCTAAAACCGTGGCTCATGCCGTTCACACCCTGAGGTCTGGACGGCAAAGATGATCATCTGTGGAAGAAAAGATGACATAATCACCCCCCTCCCCTCTGCAATTTCATCCTGCAATTTCATCAAATAAACACAACAATCACAGACTAGAAGCTCCGGTGGAGCTGCAGAAGCTAATAACGCTAGCAGCAGGAGGAGCACGGTCACAGACCTATAGAACTATAGATTTATGAGCAGGAGTCTACTTCTAAATTTCTATGTGCTCTGTCTTCTTCTGCGTTTGTGGTGTGTTTGGTGAGTCATGGTGCCCCTAAAGGCCTGGCATGTGTACGACATGCTCTGAAGCCTCGTGTTGAAAACACGGCATGCATTGATGATTTTTACGTGTGATTTATTTTCCCGCTACACCACTGTCCTGAAAGTACCTTGGCAACGCACGGCTGTTAACACTACAAACCCTATGTGGTCAGGTGTGACTCTGACAACCTCAGAAAGTGGTTTGAGTGAAAGCACCTTGGTGCCTGTTTAAACTCGTCTTTAGGACTTGCCACATGTGATCTGACCACCAGAATCACATGCTGCCAGATGTAAACGGGCCCTAAACATGAAAAATGCCAAAGTGACTGAACAATACAGGGACCTTTTACATGCAGATTATTTGTCAGATTTGATCACACTGCAGATTAATGTGGAAAACTTCTGATATGTCTTATTCAAGCTGAATTCTGTCCAAAAAGCACTTTCTCATCTTTCTTCTACAAACATTGAAAAAAGAGGGAAAAAAAATGTTACCTTCTTGTTCATCATAATCATCAGAGTCATTAGCGTAACCCTCCTGGTCCTCATTGCATAGGCTGTCAGCTATAAGGTATTACATGCATTAATACATGACTGATAAAAGAATAACTTCAGCACAATAATCTCTACACTACATAATACAGCCACGCTATTCAATTAGATTCTTACTACCATTACTAATCTGTTAGTCCAACATCACACATTACACACAATTCTTCTACTTTTATAGGAAACCTGAACAGGGAGTTTCAAAATGTAGTTAATGTTTGCCCACTGCCAGTAAACTGCCATGTTGTATAAGAAAGCCAAAACAATATAATATGACTTTCTTTTAAATTAAATGGAAGTTTGGAGAGTAAGAGAAATGAGGCTTATTTAACTCAACTGAGTCTCATGCAATGAGCAAAAACTAACCACCAACTAATAAGAAAACAAATTGATCAGACATCTCACAAAGTGGTTAAGTTAAGCCGTGGATTTTATATGAACTATGAAACAATAGGGGGGATTGCTACTGGGATTTACTGTATTTACCGTCTGAGTCCAGATAGTCATCTGCAACTACAAGTGAAAGTGGAAAACAAGAAATTATTACACTGTGCAACACTATGCAAACACACCTCACCGGGATTACAGTATACAAGAACGCTGGGAACTACAGCAGGACTCCCATTGAAAAATAATCAGATAAGAAACAGCCGCTATGGCATTTTGTCCGTACAACACGTTACGGTGCATACTTTTACAAATCTGTCCTACTGGTGGGTGCGCTACTGCAAGTTCAACTACTACTTACATATTCAAACATAATAACACACAACATAATAATCCTAGACAAACACACAGACACACATCATTTCGACATTTTTACCGAGTCTGATCTCGTCATAGAGATGGTCCTCTTCATCAGCTAGTAATTAACAAGTGCGTGAGTAGAAGACAGGAAAACAGAGATGAGTGTATAAGTGGTTGTGTGTGTTTGGGGGGTTGGGGACTAATTATCTAACTATAACTGAATCATCAACATGTTTGCAGTCCAAAGCACCATCATAGTTGGCTTCAGGGCACAAATAATTTTGTTCATTTTCACTTCACAAACACGCAAATTCACTTAACCCACAATGAGACCCGAGACAACATGTGCTTATGTCATTTGATGATGAGTTGTGACGTGTGCGGAGCTCCCTCAAGTTGTGGGTGTGATAAGAATTCATTATACAAGTGGATTTATGCAGCTTTAGACTTTGCATTAGACTTTTTGGCTCACCAGTCACTGTGGCTCATGGGTTTCCAAAAGTTACTCGCCCCTCAAGGTTTTTACGAGCTGCAACTTTTTTGATGGTAAATTTGATTATTATCTGATTAAAGTTACTGTGCTATCATTTATCCCCACAATGAGGTTTACTAAACAAGCTCTCCTGACCCAAGCAGTATTTCTGTCCATCTGCCGCAATTTCAGGCTTTTTTTTCAATCCATGACATGACAAACCAAATCCATGACATTTTTTATGACTGATAATGCATATGGCTCCCAATTTCACTTTTGAATTATTACAGGGATTTGGTGTCACAGGCATTTGTCACAAACCAAACGTTTCCTCAACTGAATTGAATGCAATAAAAGCAGTCAAGGAGGGCTACTACGCAGGTGCACTGAAAAAGGCTCCGTCATTAATTTTTTATAACAAACTGTGTTTACAGTAATTAATTAATTGCAATTAATGCATTTGAGTCCCAGTCAGATTCTTTTTTTTTTTTGTCCTAGTTTAATTTTGTTCGAACATCACTGACAAGAGAATGTCAAACTGGCACTTAAAAAGGGTTGCAGACCCCTGTTCATGATCTTTGACAGCCTCAACCTTGAAGTAGCTTGTCCAGATGACAAACGAGCGGCTTTTCACCTTAGTGTCGCTATATAACCTGCAAAATGGGCAGCACATCTCTCTCCAGTCATACCCAAGCCATCCCAACGTGCACATCATTTCTTCTTCTGTTCCTACACCTTCTCTGTCACTATGCCCGAAACTAACTGATGAATAAATCAATGACATGTGCAGCAAGTGCTCATGGGGCAGGTAGTCACTCACTGTTGCATTGTGACAAGGTTGTACACGTTTAAGTTTATTTTCCCACCTGCAGTGGCCAGGTTTTAATCTTTGTGATTATTTCAAGTCGAAATGGGTTATGTTATGCACAATGATGTAAAGCAGGCCTGAATTGGGATACAGATATACTTATTGTATTTGTCTCCAAATTCAGTGTTATGAAACCATAAAGATAATACATATCCTCTACGTCCTGCTTCATTTGTCTTACCTCTTTTTGTCCTCATATTGACAAAAGGAATCATTACCATTAGCGACTTAGTGATTTATGAATGCAGATGAGATAAAATGCATTATATATCAGTCATCGATCTTTAAGCAACGTATTACCTCAAGACAAGCCTCTCTACGCACCAACCTCAAAGATTGTGGTCACCAAAACAATTCATGTGTTCAGAATCTGAATCCCCTGAGTAGACACACAATCACTTCATACCAGTGATCCACTTCTTAAATTCTATATCAAGATCGAAGAAGCACAGTGGATGTAATACCATAATGGTTATGGTGGTCAATGTTGCATAACAGAGCCAGATGGTTTATTTGGCTGGACCATGGAGCTGGCAGCCATGTGACTATAAGCTTGTTTCTTGCATGGCCAACATGAAAGAATGGCAAAACACCAAATGTTCACATCAGTGGCAGGGTTATGGATTCAGTTATACCAACAGAAAAGCCTGTGACAGCTGATTTATTCAAGTTAGTTGGAGGCATACCAGGCAGCTGTTGGGTTGTCACATTCACAGTAAAGTGTGTGTGATCAACTGTATGCAGCACTGTTTCATACAATGCCCAATCACTTAGCAAAAACCAGAAACTGAATTGTTTTATTTGTTTCTTCCTTGCGCCATTGGCAGACACAATAGTACACTGTAGAAGGGTCAACACGACATGAAGAATGAGGACCGCTACCGAAAGTTTGCAAAAGTAAAATAGCAGAAAGGAAAGACGAGGAAACAAGCAGACGAGGTGCACAGGGGAATCCAGTGGACATAAACCCATATCTGTGTGTTGGTTGTTAATAAGTGAAGGGACATTTGAGGGCTCACAATGAGTGTCGTCCTTCTCTCTCTGTCCTTTCTAAGAAAACAATGAAACTGTTTTCATGAAGCTAATGTGGGTTTGATCCATGGCGACGCATGTGAAGTGACAGGATGTAGAGTGTGAGGTCAATGTAGAGCTGGGTGTCCATGAACAGGTGAAAAGAGGAGGGGACAAAAGACAGTTGTGCATTGGGGAGGGGGGGTGCACTCTTGGAGTGGAGGGAGAACACACTATATGTATGCAAACAACCAAAAGCACACAGGACCCATTTGATTTTGCATGCCCTCTCCTTGAAGTCATCGCATATTTCTAGTGAGATTGTACACAAATCTCACGTGGATTCAAACAGGGCCAGGAACTAATTGCTACACTGCAGGTGGAGGGTTGGCACACCGAGGTGTGTGGGAGAGATACAGGGTGAGAAGAATTTTATGAAGTTTACCTTCTACGTCATTACAGTCATAGTCTTGAGTGAAGCATGGATGGAGACAAGAGCAGACACACAAACACATAAAAGCAAAGCCACTGCACCTCTTGAGAAAAGCAGAAAACGGCACATTCAAAGCACATTTACAAAGTCAATGAAATGATAGTTCACAATCGCAAGCGCAATATGACTCCCAGTTTGAGAGGTTACAAAGCCGCTTTGTCCACCAGAGAATTAGTGAAGTAATGGTGTGTTTTGCATTCGAGACGCCACGGTGAAGAGATGTCTGCCGTCTGTCTTTTCCTTCTGCAACAAAACCAACTTCGAAACTCATACAAAAGACATGTTGTCATGGATTTCCCAGGAGGTCCTGAACGTCACTAGTGGACGTGGTGGAAAGATGGTGACATGACACGAAATATTGTTTATTCCCAGCAAACGGTTAATTGTTAGCCATTGCAGCATTTGCCGCAAAAACATTTCAAAAACGTTTAAATGACATGACACCAGACAACTTACCTTTGACCCGCTCTCCACGGTTGAGTTGAATCTCTCCCTCCCCCTGTGGTGAGTAGGGCTTGACTACGATGAAAGTACGCCCTGGAACAGCGCTGTACAGTTTCCGTTTTGGCCCACGGGGGCCTGTCAGTGCAGGGGGTGTGTGATGAGGTGGGCTTGGGTCTCGCTGCACTGAACCAGGGCTGTAAACAAACACATAGGTTACTGTTGTGATTCCAGGGAGGTGATAACTGAATCCTGTGGTCACTGACATGGTCGTCAGCGGGACAGCAACCTGGTGACACCCCCTGGTTGTTATAGTGGCCAGGGAGGGATTCATTCAACCCACAGTACCTGTCAATCAACAGTCAATAGTCAGTGTTCCATGGGAGAGTCCTGAGAGAAGACTACACTCCTCCCAGCCACTCTCACCCCTCTTCTTCTTTAATTCCCTCCGCTCCTTCCGTAATAGCAAAAACAATATCCTTCTTGCTCTCTTGTGCTTCCTCCTTCTATCTCCCCCCTCTCCCTCGCATCCTAATCGAGGTAGAAGCAGAAGTAAGTGATGATAAGAGGAACTGCACTGTGTGGGTCTGTCAGATCCGCCTTGAAGCCCCGCTTAGTCAAACACATCCTGAGTTTGTGCTCCAGCTGAAGTCGTCTCCTGAGAGATGCAGAAATGTCCCTTTCGTCCCCAGTTCCAGATGCTCCAGGCTGGGTTACAGATCTCGCCTCGTCCTTGGGTCCAGGTTCTCCTGCTGTGGAGGAGAGAGGCTGGGTCTACTCCCCAACTCCCGCTCCCTTTCCCGGGAGTCCCACCGCGTCTGCCTCTCCTCTCCCCTCCACCCTTCACACATACACGCTCGCTCACACACACACTCACACACACTCTGACAATGCTGCTGCTGCTGCTGCTGTTGCGCTCCGTCGCTCCCCTTCCCTTTGACGGCTCGCTCACACTCACACGGCAAAAGCCCTCTATGTGCATTCTAGCTGTGCACAAACAGAGACAGCACCCCTCCCACACCACCCTGCTCTAACGCCGCACCTCCACTAGCATGACATACGCCACCACCAGCATGTCGCTAACACATTGATGACACACACACACACTAGTCCCAGAGCACGATTGATCTCCTCCTGCCTGTCTGCGTGAGAGTGTGCATGCGCCATGGCTCCCTGAGGCAAGCTGCGAGTTGTGTGTGTGTGTGTGTGTGTGTGTGTGTGTGTGTGTGTGTGTGTGTGTGTGTGTGTGTGTGTGTGTGTGTGTGTGTGTGTGTGTGTGTGTGTGTGTGTGTGTGTGTGCAGTGGGGTGGTGGGCAAAATGCTCCAGCCCATTTGGTTTAATTGTTGCTCCTCCTTCTTTTCCTTCGCCTTGAATCCCCTCCTTCACTCTGTCACTCTCCTGCTTCCAGTTCACCCTCTCCTTCTTTACATTTCTTCGCATCACATCTTTATTCTACTGTTTTGTAGTGCAGTTCCCTCCCTTCTCTCTCTCTCTCTCTCTCTCTCTCTCTCTCTCTCTCTGTGAATTCTAATACAACAGCACAGCAGCAGAGCTCCGCCTAGTCTCCATTCATCACCAATTTGCCACTGCTATGTAAGTTACATTCAGCATCACTCTGCTGCTTGTGTTGTGTCAGCCTTTTCTTAAGAATTATTTTCCAGCCCACATTAAAGAAATGCACACATAATTTTTCAATCTGAATTGCACAAATAAATGTTGACGTTTTTCTTTACCTGATCAGTCATGCGATTGCATGATTGTGTGCGTGTTTATTTACTGTAACATGTGATTTTATTATGCGAAGAACAAAGACACTGATTCCATTCTCTGAACCATTTACAAGCCTTTATTCTTGTATTTCTACCTTTCTACCTCCTCCACTCTCCGCATGTTCCTCCCTCAGCATATCGTATCAGTTACTTTATGTTTCATGCCTTCATTCACCTGATTCCAGCCTGCTGTGCCCTTTCCCCTCCTTTCTCCGTCCTTCTCTCTCGCCCTTTCCTCATTTCAAGCCTTATTTGTGTCTTTCTCGCAGCAAGTCTCTATTGCTTTTCTTGCTCTCCCCATCTCACGGAGCCTCTCTTTCTCTGTCCCTCTCTCTATCGAAACAACGGCTTGTTGACGGCTTTCCAATTACCGCAGGGACTGAGGGGCCGAGATGGCTGCCGCATGTTAATGTCTGAGCCCCGCCACTGAACATCAGCAGCACACACCGTGGTGTGGTGGGAGGGTTGAAAGAAATGAGGCTATATCAAGATGACATAGATGTAAAACAATAAAAAAAATTATAATCTCTCACAGGATATCCATTTCAGTGACTCAAATCTGCCTCCTCCAGGCACTTAATTCTCCCAGCCGGCACACCTACTGCGAGGGTACATACACAGTGTGACCCCAGCTGCTCCCTGAAATTGAACTGATGATAGCTGGGGAGACACATGTTATCTGTGGGTCAGGATGACAGGGAGGGTGGTGCTGGCTTCTGCTCTCTTCTGAGCTTCAATGACTTATTTAATGGACTGAGGCTTAAACTGTGCTTTAGCATTTTGGATTCAAATATTTAATTTGATTTTAAGCAACTGAGGATGAGAAATAAGAAATGAAACTGCTTATATGTGTCATTCTTAAGAGACAAGCTTGGAACCAGACATTCTTCGATGCAAATCCGATGTGACGGAGTCAACTTTGTTTGTGACGAAGGCAACACATTGGAGAAGTTTTTACTCATAGAGTTTTTCACAATTTTCACTGTTTTACAAGAGACCACACTACTTAAGAATGAGATGGGTCTTATCTTTTATTATTTCAGATCTTGCAGTCGATCAGAACACTTTTTAAGCCCTTTAGAAATGAACAGACTCTTTTTTTTTTTTTACTGTTACAATGACCAGTAAGTGCTAATAACAGTTACAAGGCTTTTCATTTATTTCTCATCTGTTCCCCAGATAGAATTCTCATCTTTGTACAAAGCTGTGTAATTTTCTAAGAATAGTTAAATCAGTATCAGAGTATTCGGTAACTGTACCCAGACCTATATATCAATTTTATCCTCAGCAAGGATTTTGTTTCCCATTTTCCTCTTGCATGTAATACCATAATGTTCAGTGTTCACTTCACAAGTGGTACTTCCTTTATGAATGTGTGCACACATGCAGGTTTCATGCACACGCAAGTACTCACATGTACACAAACTTCTAATACAGTCTACTGTATTACAAAAGCTCTGATAGTTTCCATGGACACTAGCTGTGCCTCTGTAACGATGGCAACTGTCAATAAAAGGAGAACTCAGCCTACAAATGTGCTGATGAGCCAATCATATTCACTTGAATCTGTAAAACTACCAATGCGCCATGAATGATTTGGAGTGAAATACTTTACATTGAAGATCATTCATTTTGAATCATTCTTTTTTCATTTCAGCTGAACTCAGAAGGTATTTTTTGGAAGAAAAATTGCACTTCACTCAGATCTCTGACTCACAGTATTATTGCCGTTTTCAGATTAACACAAGGAGACATCAAATTAGATGCCCCTCTAAGAGTGTAGAGTTTAAAATTTGATTAGATTAAAGTGTGATTGTTGTTTTGCACCTTTTTTTGTACAACTATAAAGGCAGCTGTCCTTGCAAATCCTTGCAATTACTTTTTTTTTTATATACCTTACCATTGCACATTTGTATCAACTGGAAACAGGTTAATTCATTATGTTCTTGATTTCCCTTTGGATACGTATTTATGTTAACTACTGTTCTTTAAATTAACTCCTGTTACAATGTTACAATATGTGATAAAGTGACCATGCAAAAATAGATGAATCTGATGAATGACTTACTATATGCAATGAAGAAGCAGATGTTGAGGGAAACAATGTGACTGTATACAGCCTAATAGGACATATTATATACTTAATATCACACATGTAGAAGGGAAAAGATTCCACTTCGTAGTATAAATATCATAAAGATATGTAATTGAGAAAGTAACATATTTGAGCTGTTTTTTTTATTTTTACATTATTACGTCGCGGCCTCAGTTCGAATAATATTAAGCAGCCAAAAGGAAAACAGATTTTCATCAACTACCATCAATGACTTTGAACATTATTTTTTCATGACATTTTTTAGCCATAGTCTGTGGGAAAATCAGGGGAAAAACAGTTTATGCTAAGTATCGGAGGCTTCCTTGAATGAAAGAGCCCAATGAAAACAGGTTACCATTTGAACAGCTAAAAAAACAAAAGACAAACAAAAAAAGCCTGCCTCCATTGGTTGTTTGTTTGAAAGCCTACATGAATTTGAGGATGCACCTGCAAATGTTATTCAATGTCATTTCCACTGATGCTATCACACTAAGCTGCATCAATGTGGCCTTTTTTTATATGAGTGCCTCATCTTTTCAGGTAAATGGCTTTTGCTTCACATAGCCAGCTCTCTAAGGTGAGATGAGCTCATTATGGACACAGTCATAGGCTAATCAGCATCACACTTTGCATCCTAATGATCAACAGCCCGTCCTTGCTTTGCTGCACATGAATGAGTATATGCTTTCTCATTGGTTCTTGTTCATCGTGGGAGTGTTTATGGCGATCAAAGAGGATATGGACTCTACCCATGGGGCCAAACATATTACGGCTGCATATGGCAAATCTGTTTTTACATAGACAGCTCATGCTCCGCAAAGCTAGATTAGAAGTAAGTCTCTGATAGTGTGATAAGCATACTATATTAAACTACACTTTTGTTTGAGAGAGTGAAGGAGCTCAGTGAAACACTCCATGGAGCTCAGTTTGTTTGCTGAACAATCTTTGCTTTTATGACTACCAAAAACTATTTGTCTTAAATAACACCCCTAGTCTTTATATCCAGCAACAGAACAAAAAGCCCATCGGTCTTAAAACAGTTTGAAGCAGATCCAGCAACAAAACTAAAGTAAACTGACCATACTTTATTGATCCCTTGGGGAAATTCCTTTTTTCCACATTCACAAAACGTATTTCTAGGATGCAGAGTGATCCAGAGAGCTGATGGGGTTCAAGGGTCATGTTTAGGACCCCACAGTGCACGTCAACTGTGGAAATCAACCCTGTGAACTCTAGGTCCCAAATTCACTTTTCTAACCTCTAAGTCACCGATTTTATGACTATGTACATTAACATTTTGGATAAATCCCCCCAGGTGCTGCTCCTGTAAGTGTGGAAAGGAAATATGGGTTTCTATAAGGCCTTCACTGGGAGAAGAGGACTACAGCTTTAAGAGAATCATAAACAATTCACCTCCAACCGAATCAAACAGATTTAAGTGTCTTGAGGCCTTGTTCACCAGTGAAGCAAAGACAGCATGAAAAATTGACAGGTGTTATCTGTGTGGCACCAGCAGTGATGTACAGCAGGGCTTGTGCTGGACCGTCATGGTGAAAAAGGGCCCGACACCGAAAATAAGGGTTTCATTTGATCAGTGTTCCAACTCTCACCTTTGGTCATAAGCCTTGGGAACTGACAAAAAGCAACCAGGCAAAATTAGTATCCTTCACAGAAAACCTCAGCTCACCCACAGGGACAAGGTGAACGATTAAGATATGCAGAAAAGGCTTGGAACGAAGCCTTGAGGGCACATACGACTGGAGTCCATGCTGAGACAGACCGAGAACACGCTGGAGGCATGACACATCCAGTCTGGTCTGGTAATGCCTCTCAATCTCTCCAAGAGAACCTGGACAATGTGGCTGGCAAGGACAACATTTAGGCTACCATGGGTATTAAACTGTTTCTTTTACTTGTACAAAAACAAGTGGGACCACAAGGTGAAGTGTTGAGAGGGAAATTAAGACATTGGTTTGTTACAGATGTGTAAGGGTCATCAGTATGTCTACTATCTGTACACCATAGACACCTCGTGATGTAACCAGCTGATAACACAACTGTAATACGCAACAAAACATCTTGTGGACTTACTGTGTGTGGCTAGTGTGTGCACACGAGGGTTTCAGTATGTTGAATAAACTAACACAAACAGCTGAAGGATCACTGCCAGATCATGTGGTGATCAATACCAGCCCCCTGCCCTTTGGTTGTGTTAAGATGGCATTCATATTTTTCACCCCGCGAGCCAATGGTGTGATTAATATGGAGAGAGGAAGGCTCTGGGTTGAACAAGCAGCAAAGAAGAACCGGAGCTAAGAAAATAATGAAAGACAGTAATGCTCTTGGTTGAAAAACCAGGAGCCTACTGATACAGGATATCAGTAGACATGGTTACTTTCTCATCAATGTTGACAATGATGTGTGAGGAAATATTCCCCAGGATAAAAACTTTACTTGCGGAATACTTTGTCCTTGGTGTTTTCAGGAAACAGGCTTTCTTTGATGTCCAAACATTCAGCCCAATCACCAGTTCCCAATTACCAGTGAAAGAATGGGTGCTTCTCATAGTGAGACGTCCTGGACTGTTTATGAAATCTGAAAAATGTAACACTGGAACAAAGAAGATAAACTGAGCTTTCCGACAATTTATGCAGTCCGAACAGACAAGATTCCACAAGGGTGGCATACATTTATGCCATAAGTTTCTGAGTACTGTCAAAATACACAGCTGTCTCCATTTTGGTGTTTTCCCCATTGAGTTTGCCACAGCAGATCACCATGTTACATATCTTCTGTATCCTCTTTCTAAATACCGATTACTTGCGAGTCCTCACTCTCCATGAACCCCCTCACTGGCCTTCCTCTTCTTCTCTGACCTGGCTGATCTCTCCTAAGCATCCTTTTCTCTACACAATAATCATCTCCTATAGAAATGACCAGAACATCTGAAACAGGTTTCTGTCACATTCCCCTTAAACATTACAACATGAGCTGTCAACCGAATTGACTCATTCGTTGTCCTCAGCTCTGCCACTTTCAGTTCGGCCTGCTGTCTTTTCATCAGTGCCACTATCTCCATGTCATACAACATAGGTATTGTCATAATCGTTCTTCAACCTAACCGGGACCCTCTATCGCAGATCTCTCTTGACACTCATCTCCATCCTGTCCATCCACTCAGTACAAAACTGATGAAAAGCTGATTTCACAATCACTGCTGCATCTGATTCTGGTTGGAATCCCTGCTGAGATAAAAGTTATTCTCTGGGTATATTTTGCTTGTGAGGTAAATATGCATTTTCTTCCAAATCTTGGTATGTAACTAAGTTTTACAATATAGAGTTTGATCTGACACTGATAAGAAAATGTCCCTTTGAAGATTAATTACCCCTTTCTTCTGACTGCACATCATGGTAAGTAGCCAATTAGCCTTCTGTGACACAGGTAAATTTGCTTTGTTCTGATAAAATGCTGCTATTTCATCACATTAGCACTCTGCACAATGTCTGGTTATTTGTTCATTGCACCAGATTGATTAAGTCTGCACTTTTCAACATTGATCTCCCTTTGTGATTTTGGTTTTGTTTATTATTGTGTTTCTATTTAGTCTCAGTAAGCCTGTCTGACCTATATGTAGCTTCTCTATTGTCTCTATCTAATGCTCTGCTGGCTAAGCGATGGAGCCTTGGCAATGATGCATACATCTGAGGTGAGGTAAGTGATGGTGAGTTCCACAGGAACTTGCTGGAGTCTGCCGTTGGGCACGTTGTTGACCGGCCAAGCTAATTTCACACTCCCCTGGCACCCATAATGCCTCTAGAGTTACCATGGGCATAAACAGAAGGTCAGAGAGAGAAACAGAGAGCAGGAGGGAGAAATATTACAGAGAAAATATTCAGGGACAGCATCAGTCTCACTTGGGTGCAGGATCTGGCTATAGAGACCAGCTGCTCATTTTGGGCCTTTTATACATATACCCCACTTTTGTATGCAGCATAAAGGTAAAGCCCACTGAAGAACAAGGTCTAAGCTCCCTGTGTACAGAAGGCCATTTAGGTCAGGACACAGCAGACACTCTAAACAATGCCATCCTTCATTTGATTTCACTTCGGTCTACTCTGCAAAGGTGAATTTAAGCACGACAAGTCCACAGGCAAAGCAAAGACTGTGTTCAACCGTCAGTGAGTGTAGAAGCTGGTGCAGTTCACATCGAGCAAGAGGCAACACATTTAAACCTTGGTAAATTGAAAATACAAATGCAATGGTTTAAAATGACACAGTGTGACTGTATTAATGACCTAAAGCATATTGTTAAGTTGCATTTCTTTATGGAAGCACTTTACATTCTCCTGAGGTTCATCCTTTGTTACATGACAAGTTATGCGGACAGCTTTCTGGACAAACAACAGCCCAATGTTTATGTGCTATATGTGTGTATGTGAGTATTTTAAAGAAAGAATGCAAGGAAAAAAATGTGAATGTGCAAATATGCGTGTGGGTGAGATGGAGGTTTTGATCAATGGAGTAAAGTGACAGCAGAGTATTAGAGGAGAGAGGAGCCCGGCCAGAGCTGTGCCTGTAATGCAATTCCCCTGTCAGACATCAGACTGTTTCACACAAACACACATCCTTCCACACACGCAGTGTGTGGCATCAGGAAATCCCATTAGGTGTGAGCTGTATATTAAGTGATCCTGTGTTGACATATGACCATAATAAAAAGCTTAACAAACTGAGTGTCCGTAAACCAGTAAAATTTTTTGCTCCGAGATGTGATCAGAGCCCTGCTTTACTGTGCGCTTCGTCTAATGGTTCAATGTACAAGGAAGGAGATTTGTTCCAACACCCAGCAGCACAGCTACATCGGTGGATTTCTCTATCAATCAACTGACAAGCTGTTTTGAACTGAGCAACTTATCCTGCAGCATTACTCATAGCTCTAATTTCAGACTGTATCCACCGTCTTTCAGTGTCTCTTGCACAAACTGACATTCCCACACACAGATTGGCAGTCCCCAATTGGGCCCAGTGGTGATCATTATTAGCCCTTCCCATCTGTCTATCTCCACACTCTAAGTACACAGTCATGTGCACATGGCCACGGAGCCACGTTTCCCCGTGCAACTGCACACACAGGCTTTAAGCATGTTTTTGCACTCTGTCCTCCCAGATGAACAAATGGCACGTTTCAGTAAAGCTTTTTTCCTCAAACAGGCCGGTTGTTTATGCCTGTGACACATCATGTCACATGTCACTGCTTATGATACAATGCTGTGCAACGCACGCACACATGGACAGAGACACACATTAAAACAAATTATAACAGTTCTCCTTTAAATCTGTGTTCACTCTGTCACTAGACATCTGATATTAATATATTGAGATGCATTTTAAGCTTCAATTTTAAGTCTCAAACTCATATAGATGACTTTACCGGGCAGGTTACAAATGCAATTTCGGCAGCGAAGTGACTTCCACATGGGCCAGAGATTGCTGAATGAATAAATAAGCAAGACCCTGCACTGATTGATGCAATGTCATGTTTATCACCTGGAGCACAGGGTAGGAGATGAACGAAGAAGCTAATGGGGGTTTTTAATCCTCAAGATTAGATTGAAATATCAGGAAAGGAGCACAATCATGAAGCCAATCACATATTATCTATTTGCAAAGAGTGGCTGCCATGTTTGTCTATGGTAGTGCATACTTTTAGGAGAAACAGGAAGAGGTTGTTTGCAAAGCTCTGTCACAGTTACTTAGTTGATTATTTGAGAAAATGACAGATAACTTTGAAGGGATGTCACAGGAATCATTACAGACCTGAGTCTTCCACGAGGACCATGTCCATGAGGGTAGCCATGGCTGTGGGAGCGTCTGGGAACTGGCTTGTCCTCTTCATGCAAGTGATGTAGTGAAGGTGAACGGGAATGAGACGACCTGGAGCTGCCAGTGCTCTGAAGACTGCTATCAGGCATTTCCCCATGACGGCTCTGGCAATTTTAAAAAGATGTGTAAGATGAGATTGATTTGATATAAATGTGTATTTTCATATTACTCACAAGTTGAAATTAATAACTGCACGGGTCGCTTACTTCTCCGAGGCTGCTGTGTTGTTGCCCAAACGCCGGCAGACTGCGCAGTGAGGGGACAGGCGAATGACCTGGGCGTCCGCGAACTTCTCGGGACGGCGGACCGTGAATGTGATCATGGTCACCATTCAGGTTGTTGTCACTTGCAGAGCGGAGTAAGGAGCGTGGTGAGGGCAGGGTGCCGGGAATAACACGTCGACGGTTGGTGTAGGAAGGGCTCTCCCTGAAAGGCACTGAGAGGAAACGGAAACAACATGGAAACCTGAAAGCAGATCTGCAGACTTATGAATGGATCAAATAAGTTGATAAGAGGAAAAACTGTAATTACGCCCCAACATTTGATGAGTAACATTTGGCTATTAGGTGATGTGGTGAGTCCGATACAAACAGTTCACCAACCTCTACATAAGGTGCAAGTATTGCAATGTCTCTGGCTCTGCTGGAAACGTAGCCTCAACAAAAGTATTTACTAATCTATGTTCCCTCTATATTTTATAACCTAATAATTAATAGAATCCAGAATGACATGTTTTCACATTATTTGTGACTTCTATTTTATTCTTTTGCTTGATATGAGAGAATACATTTGTTGTAAACTATTTGAAAGACTGAGGCGTTACACAGTGTCCACACCAGATGGCAGAGTTTTCCTGGAAGTTGTTTCAGACAGAAACTGTCAAACTGTGCAGGGATCAATGAAACCCTGGGGGAAAAAAAAAAAAAAAAAAAACCTTCTCCAGGCTGCTCATAATTCATGGAAACATATTTTCTTCTCTTAAATTTCACTTAATCCAAACCCAGTCAGCTTTACATACATATTTCCATCTGTACTTACCAACATCTGATGCTTTGTGGACCTTAATGATTTCTGCCAGGTCAAAGTTTCCTGCTATAATAGCCACCTATAAGTCAGAAGTGTGCAGTGAAAAGCAACAAAGAAATATGTAAGTAGAAAAAAAAAATCAAATACATCGTTCACGTTTGTACATTTTTCTTCTTACACTCACTTTCATAAATAATTTACAATTAAGCGCCTTTGTTGGCACCATTGTGAAATGGTGTGTGCGGATATGTTGTGAAAGCTGTACGGATCAGCCTGTCTTTTGTGCAAATAAATTATGTTTGTTCTGCACAGGAAATCTGTATCAGTGTCAATTTAACATGTATTTCATCAACCAGAAAGGCAGGACAATTGTAACCTTGTGTGGGCTGGAGGTAGAATGCTACTTGTGTTTTACCTAATAGCAATGGATGCTTTCAGTGCATCACCACTCCGCTACCTGATGCACGCGATACAAGGAAACATGCTGGTGATCACACAAACCTGAAAAGCAGTCTGGCTGTTGTAATTCTTTATCTCTTTATTGGCCCCCCGGAACAGCAGCACTCGTGCACAGCTATCCTGAATGACAGAGAGAGATTTATGTGTCAGCAGTGCTATATGTCACTGACTTTGATTTTATCAGGAAACAAAACGTATAGATACGGACACAGCCAAGCACAAACACGCACTAATGGATGGAGTTTGTGTGAGTGCCATTCGCACGCTTCTAATTATTCTCTCCACTAGATGTGGGTTGTATAGATAGTTTGGGGTGTCATGATATAGATTTACTGGTTTGAATCTGTGGTTTGTAAGACAATCTTCAAATATCACAGCAGATAAAATGCACTTCAGTATCTTATTAGCTGACTGTATGGCAATGCCCTACAGTTATTACATATTAATGGCAACATCAAAAAACAAACTAAAAAGAGGATTACCAAGATGAGGTGTAAATAATCTAAAATATTTTGGACATGGCTGTAAAAAAAACTAGTCAACTCGTGAAGTATAATCATTTGTGTGCAATGCATGCTGACTGTTGTTGCCAGAGGCGATATTACAAGTCACCTCTTTGATCACTTCAAAAGAAACAGACTGACAAAATGATCTGGCAATGACTCTGTCAGAGGTCACACTGACAAAAGATCAGGATTGCTTCTTGAGAAACCCTCATGGCTAAGCATTTTTTTTTTTCTAATTTAAGAAAAAGTATATTCCATTAGGTGCTTCTAAAATCACAATGTCAACATTGTTGCTTGACTGGTCAAGGCCTTAAGATGAGCGAAACCAGGAGGAAAAACATTTCAAGTGCTCCAACAGTGAATCTGCACACAAACAAGAGTGTCAGCCAGGCTTTATAAAGACAAAGCACAACAAGCCTGCTTTACTGTTATCCTGCATGAAGCGTGATAAATTGCATACTCATGTGGATGCATTGCATTTTCATTTTGTGTGCCACTTGCAGGAAAGAAGAATAACAGTGTTTGTCGTGTGTCAGTTAGCACGCAATCCTAAGTGTGCCCCATTAGTAGATCAGCTTCCACACATGCGTGCACAAAATCATCTTTTTGTTTCTTCTCATTTTTAGCACTGTAGATCTAGATCTTAAGTAGATGTAGATCTAGAGCACTGTAGATCATAATCTTGTTTCCATCACCTCAAGAGACTTCACAGATTTACAGTCATGAAAAACAGAACGTTTTCCAATAACTTAATCTTAAAATTGACTCTGAAGTTAATAGTTTGGTCATGGAGACTTGCTTTATGTCATTAAGTGCTGTAAAACAGTGATGTTAATGACCCTATAAAAAAAAAAAAAAAAAAACTGAATTGTTGCATTTGTCCGATTACATCTGGACTTAAAATGTAGGCTGACTGCAAAAACTGATTTTCAAAGTCACTAGTAACACATCCATAGAAAGTGAAAGAAAGCTGATCTACTCCTGCATATATACAGAGGGTCAGACGAGAACTAGTGGTTCAGTGAATGCATCAGTGAATTGACCTGAAACTGGTTGAATTTATTATTGACAGATACAGACACACTTCCAGATGTCTCCCCTCATTTTTGATTGTTATTGTAGCCTGTGTTAATGTAGTTCAATCGGATATGGCTTAATAGCGACAAGGTGAAACAGTTCGTATCACCATGTAACATCGTGGAGGCCACGTCATTTAACAATATATCAATTACAAATGTATTTACACATTTTTCCTGAAAAGAATTGGCTCATGCCACCATTATATTTATATATATATATATATACATATATACATATATATATATATATATATATATATATATATATATATATATACATATATACATATATATATATATATATATATATATATATATATATATATATATATATATATATATATATATATATATATATATATATATATATATGCGACTTGTACATATATGAAACAATACAGAGAAAAATGTGTACAAAAACAATGAGTTCAAAATCCTGTTCACTGATGGCAATAAACCTGCAAGTGATAGGGGAAATACAGAAAGTATAAAACATAATTAACACATTAGACCAACCCTGTAAACAGAGCAAATGCTCATCTAACAAAAACATGATTAAATGAATGAAATCAAGTAATTGCAATCTCAACAAACACAAAACAGAATGTATCGTGTTTCTCACGTGCGAAATATTCAATGTTCTGTTTGGAAATGAGCACAACCCTCTGGCAAATCAAAGTCCAACTGCAGATTGATAGACAGGGCTATGCGTCCACGTGCCCTCTGACTGAGGGTCGATATGTAATTTAACACAGAGAGCAGAATTGATAGGACGAGGCTTTCTCTACAATCAGCACAATGACTCCCATCATCATTAAGTCACACATTAACTGACAACATGCGGCTTATATATTTAATATCCTCAAAGTTTTGTTCATCAAGTTGGGCATGTCTGACAACCCATTCTCATATGCACCAGAGCACCCTCTCCTGGTGGAAGACACGGATAGTAGTAATCATGAGTGCTGTCACTGAGACTGTCCTGTCCTGAGCTGCACTGCATGAGTGGGGGACTCAAGTGAAACACACAAAACCCGCGTAGTCCATGTAAACATAGAGACTAAAGACACCAGAAATTCTATAAATACTGCTAATTTTATCCATAATGCATGAACACTGTTGGAGGCGCCAAAATAAAACAACTAAAACCTATATGCATATGAATGCCTGTGGCTGTTATATTAGCTAATGCTGATTATCAATGTATAATGGAGCTGCATAAATGAGCTACACGCACTCACATACAGTCAAATCACAGAAAAACACAAACTAATGTAACACATATAAAATCAATATGGCAATAATAAATAAATATGTTCAAATATGTTAAAATGTCATCATTGTGCATGGCCCTGTATGTTTTATTCAGAAAGTGATTTAGTAATAATAGAAACTCTACCAGTTCATGGAAAAAGAAAACCAAAAACATAATCCAATGGGGCACAATTGCAATGATACAATCATTTCCTCTTGGCCTGGAGGTTATGTGCAAAATTGAATATGTTAATGTTATGTACTAGATATGTCAATATCATGATTTGTAACTATGACTTGTCCTGCTTTGAGACTAATTCATTCAGAAATGTACACCGCTTTGTTATGATGAAGTTTGTAAAAACAGAAAAGCACAAAACAACACAGAACCATAAAACTAAATCCAAAATCGAGGACAATAGCTGGTCTCATACCACAATACAATATAATATCCACTTGTGTCTCTTACCAGTTATTTTATTAATACAAGCATTTTAGTCTTTCTTAATATGTTTGTGAGTTCATAATAAGTATGAAGACAAGGTTAATTCCATGCATAAATGTTTCATAATACCTCTTCAGGTGAGCAATTAACAAAATATATCAATGAAATCCTTACTGCTACAGTTGTCTCAAAGTAAAGCTATGGAAACAACGATATGATTATAAAACAGATGGACTCTCTGACAGACACTTGGCTCTCAGCTCATTGTACTGTATATGCTCCTACTGATTTCAAGCATTAGCGTCATAATCAGATATTAAGAATGTCAGGTAGCCACACCACAGTTGAGTTTTTCAATTTGAGTGATTTGGCGACATTTACCGTCTCTTTTCAAATACAAAGACACGCACACACAAATGGAGAGGCCAATTACAGCATGAGCCATCTGTCTTGCTCTCCTCTCTAAGGCGTCCTATAGGAATTCGTTAGGAAAACCATTCCAGTTCTCCATGTGGTTGCGAGATGTGATTACTTGAGGTAGACAGAAATGCATACAGTAGCGAGTTAAATCAACTACATTACTCTTGTGATGCAGGTCAGTCATGTGTAAAGACTGTGACAGATGGATCATCTCACAGCCATATTTATACTCCTGAGAATTCCTCATCACTAGAATTGAGGCAGTAGATTTGGTTTCCTGTTAGTTTTGGTTTTTTTTGTATTGGATTGTGACTAACATCAAAATCACGTAAGATGTGTGATTCAAAATGAAAATGCTTTAAATGAGAGCTGAATTATACTTCATTGCTGTGCTCAACAGCAACATAACATAAAATGTCTTGCACAAATGGATGCAACGTTTTTTCTTCGTGTCTTATGAGAAAGTTGTACGGGGACTTCTTTTGTCAGCCTTGTTGGGGAAGTTCTACTTGTGAGTTCTTCAGTTCTACTCATCAGTGTTCTCATTTCCTGTTTATTTCCTCAATCTTTCATCCACCAAAACTACTCACCATTGAGCTTTGGTGCCAGGCACAAGAGCCCCTCTTTGCCTTTATTCACTGCTGTGGATCACATCTGCCGATCTGAAGGGTCAGTCAGTAAATGTTTATAACCAGCCAGACACTGAGCGTGGGACTTTTAAAACCCGGTGCAGGCCTCTTCTGTCAGTGATTACTATACGTCGTCCGGTCATTCATCTACTCTCTACCTCCTCATCTATCGGTCCCTCTTTCTGACACTCCCTTTTCTCTCTCCATATGGATTTATCGATTTTGTCACTGGACTACAAGTTTCTCAGCTCATTTATTACTGTGATTGTACATAATCATCCAAGGCCGGTCTGCTTCAGGCCTGCTGGAACCCTGCTAAGACACACCACGCCTGGGATCAATCAGTTGAAAGTGGTGTTTGGTCTCCACGAGCAGAATAAACGCCATCCTCATCAGTGGGGAACAAAAAAAAAACATGAGCTGGGGTAAAGTCTATTACCAAGCAGAGGACTTACAAGAAGCACTACAAGAGAGTGTAAATTAAGCTATCCATCTTTTCTATCTTTGATTACATTATGCTATTTCAAACACACACAGTCACTTTTGATGACAATGCATTAACTTTATTTTTCACAAAAACGCATTGGAGATCCATCCATTAAGTTTTAATACAGGCTGTAGCTCATTTCGGGTGGTGAGAAATGGGATACCCCATCTTATCTGGATGTGAGCAAAGGGCATGTCACACCCTGGACATATTGCCAGTCCAACACAGGGCAAGCATCAAGAGGCAATTGCACACACTCAGCATGTTTTTGGATTGTGGGACAAGTGGGAGCAATTGGCAAAAAGTCCCTTGTGCACACATGGGGAGCATGCAAATTCCCTTCAGTTCAGCTGAGTACTTCCCACTAGAATCTAACCCATCTCTCTTGAGGAAATCCCCCACCTCTCCCATAAAACATACTGTAACTCGAATGCAAAGCACTTTTGAACCTTGCCTGACCCTATTTCAGGGGTGCAGCAAGGCCTCGCAACACATTAACTGTAAAAGATTCATGTTGTGGGATTTGCCGGTCTAAAACAGGTATCGCCCCACAACGTGACTGAGGGAACACAGTTAGGTTCCCACAGCATGAGTAAAACAAACATACACTCCCGATGAGCATGTACTGGCATCGGTCACGTGGATGTGTTACAAATGGCTTCAAATAGAGTATTGATATGACACACACACACACACACACACACACACACACACACACACACACACACACACACACACACACACACACACACACACACACACACACACACACACACACACACACACACACACACACACACACACACACACACACACACACACACACACTCTCCAGAGAGGATGGTGTTCCAGTTGAATAGAAGCAGGTCATTCATCATGGCGAGAATTAGCTGTGCAGCAGATAGTTAAAATCAAAACATGCAAACACACACAGATACACACACGCACGCTTTTTAACTGTTCATTTGCAAGACAGACTGAGGGAAAAAGGGAAAGATAAGGACACAGAGAGAGGAGAAAAGTACTCATTCAATGTTCAGAAACAGGGCACCAATCTCTATTTTCAAATGAAGTTACATAAAAGCCTCTTCCAAAGGGCCCAGGTAATTCATTCTTTTCGAGATAGTTAAAGCCAAACACACGGGTCTGCTGTTTCTAAGTACCATCGTGAAGTGTACTACTTTTTCCACTGACCTCTTTCCTCAGTTTTTTTCTAGTACTTCTCCAGACATAGAACACCTTCATATATATTTTAAACATGCACTCTGTGTATTAGCAGAACTCCATAAGAGTCCATAATCACATCTTTTTCATTTGGAGATGCCGCCACTTTGCTCTGCAGGTATATCATACACTGATATATTATTACATGAAAAATATTGCCTTACGTGGTCAAACGTCCCTCATGAGGAAGATCTTATTATATAAGACTGGCAAGCATGTGCTCCCAAGGTTTATTTCTGTACAAATGGTAGAAGATGACTGAAAGGAAAAGGAAGTTCTCTCTTTTTTCTGATTACCAACACACACAATGAAACTGAAACAACTGTGAATTCCTTTGTAAATCCAGCTCAACGTATCTGATTAGTCTTCACTATGGAGAATTTAGTTTATCGAAATACTCTTAAATATAAATCGTCGACAATATGGCATTTGTTACCATGACAATGACTGACCTGTCTGGGGTTTATCCTGCCCTCACCCATAGTTGCTTGGAATTGGGCCCACTCAGGATTAAACAGTAGAAGACAGGTGGTTGGATGGATCATGAGCACATCATTTGCTTGATTTCCAATAACATAAAAAATACATTCTCTTGCATTAAAGGTGTGTTGTTCTGCAGCTGAAGATAAACCAACACAAATGCATTATTTACAATTTGGGCTAAGATTTGGTTCCGACATGGTTCCTACTATGTTTCATCATATTTATTAATTCATTGAATTAAAAAAAAAAACCTACTGTGTGTGTCTGAATATGTGGCATGCCTTTTCTTTCTCGTAATATGTCTGCAAAAGTGGGGACTTGTTATGTTAACTAGTCATATGCATGGCAGCAGCACAAGAGGTCCAGAAACTAGAAGAACATGCTGGATGTGGTCGCTGGACTCTGAGCCGGTCAAACATCAGGTGTTTTCAGTGAACGCTGACTTTTTTGATCAAGCTGGGGCAGTTTACAAGCCAGCAGGTCCTTGACGTTGTTGTTAACAAGCGGATCAAAGGCTTTAAAATGCTGGATGTCAAATTCTTTGGATGGAAGCGTGGGTAACCCGCTGTGTTAGGAGCAGGTGGAACCAGGGCAAGAGAGGGACGGACACTGGGGCTGAAAATATGTGCGAAGAACAGGATGAGGACAGTGGAGATTGCATACTGTGTAGAAAACTGCTTGTAATGAGGTAACATTAAAAACCCCAAAACAAAACAAAACAAAACAGACACATACAATTTTCTTTGCAAAAATGTACCCCAATATTAGCTTAGCAAAATAAGTGATTTGAGGAATACCAGCTTTACTCAAAACAGAAAATTGGTGTAAATACACAACAACAACAAAAGAGCCCTTAGTTTATGCTCAGTGTGTGTCTATGAGGACAGCTTAGGAATTATGTTGTCCAGGGCCTCAGTCACTGTCTGACAGCGACTGTCTCCAAGGCATCCATCATAGACAAATAGCATGAATATATAAAACGTTAAAACAAACTCTGCTTTGTATTGTCATCCAGATTGCACGAAACACCACGTGAGAGAAACCTCCCCGATGTTTAGCCTTTGTACTGTGAGACTTCCACCTGGAACAGCTGTCTTTAATATCTCATTTCAGTCCAATATAAAATCAAATGCAACAGGGAAAATTGCCAAGTGAAGCATTTGCATTCGACAGTGCTTGTGCATCACACTTATAGTATTACAACACGTGCAACATAATGACCCATCTAATCTGATGACATGTTATTATGACAAGTATTTTTTGTATTACACAAGAATCTTTGAGAAAGACACTGAGGATTCACCGGGATCGATGTAGCAGTAAACTACTGGAAAACTACTGAAGGACAAGCAAAGACCAATTACCAAATACGACCAAATACGTACACACTTAAAACATCCACCACCCAATAATTTCAAGAAAATAACAGGATATGATGAAACTACTTGAATTCAGGGCAAAACATCTAATTTGACATATGACCAAGTCTTGACTGACCTGATTCTGTTTGCTTTGAGATACCGCCTACCTGGACACATGAGAATATGCATAGACACCCACTGATTCTGAAAATCACATCATATCACCGCAGTATGTTTTCTGACATTTCTCCATCAGACAAAATTGACTGTGTTCTTGAAACTGAAATGATGGGACAATACACTCTTCATGTCAGAAAATCTACAACAGGAAGAAGTTCATATTGTGGCGGATAATCGATAAGGTCAATAGTTTAAAATCATTTTGAAAGCTTCGAGTTTGGTACTTTGTGCTTTTTGCTTTTGTATCCTTCTAGACAACGGCCAAATTATCTTCTTCAGCAATAAGGTCAAAGACATGATGAAAAGTGCCACTTAATAAAAGGTTCAGACACTGCCCACATCGTGCACAGATGAGAGAAAGACAAAAAGACTACAGTCTCTGCAGCACTCCACCAATTAGAGTGTAATCGTACAGTAAGTAGAGAGAAGCCACTCTTAAGAAAAAAGACATGACAACCTACTATTTGTTCAAACTTCTGAAAGCGTATACATGAAAAGTTTAATTTGAAAACTTTGGTAAATACCAACATGTCAATACCATCCCGACACAGGGGTGAGGTGGTAGCAGCATTATGATAATGTGAATAATGATGAAGATGTTGATCCAGAGGGTTTCGAGAATGTACCTGGTTCCAGACGGAAACAGCATTAAAGCAAAGACACAAATTACATAATCGCAATTTTCTGAACCAAAATATACAGCAGAGAAGCTGAAGCGCTGATATAATCCCCAATGAACAACTGTGGAGAGACCTAGAGATAGCAGCCCAGACACTTTCCATCTAATTTGATGGAGCTTGAGTGGCTCTGCCAAGGACATGAAGGATGAATTAAACCGCTCAAATCCAGGTGTGCACAGCTGCAGATACTTATGAAGAAGCAGCGTCAAAATGGCTGACACAGGGACGTCTGCAATGAAGTCGCTCATTTCTACATAAGGGACTTTTAATCATTTTGAAAGTATTTCCACAGACATATATTCACTCTATCATGATATCTGAGTAGGAAGTGGTGACGTTCTTTGTTCCTGTTCCTGCATAGACACATCATGTTTAATGGCACGTTTTTTTTTTTAGTCCCTCAAGAAAGAAAGTGTTGAACTTCTTGCTAAGCTGAAGCAGCACGAAAGTGAGAAAAGACGACGCACGTGGTTAATTTTCTTCAATAACATTGTAAAACTTCCTGCTGCGTGATTGACACCACCAGCATTGGAACGCTGGAACTTGATGTGTGTTGTTTAAAACAATATAAATGTAATTCCACAGAAGACTGGTGTCCCCGCTCTTCACCTTACACGAGCCATGTACTGGTGGTATTTATATTTACCTGGTTGTAGAGCGCACACACATGCAGAGCCGTGTTTCCAGATGCATTCTGGGCACCCATGTCAGCTCCATAGAATAGCAGGTGCTCCAAATGTTGCACGTGGCCATAGCGGCATGCCTGGGGAAAAAAACAACAACAAAAGACATTGACTTTGGAAGAGTCACTCTGCTGAATTTCCATCAATCTTCTATATTATTGTGTTCTCAACATAAACACGTCTGAGAGTCCGGGTTCAAAAACAATACATTTGAGATTAAATGTTGAACTCTAAGCCGCCGTTAAGTGTAAATGTGAGTGTGGCTTCTTTTTTGCCTTTCTGTGTTCACTCTGCGATGGATTTGCAAACCGTCCAGGGTGTACCATTCCTCATTGTCAGCACAAATTGGCTGGAGCGCCTCATGGCTTTAAGTCTGGTAGAGCAGTACAAAAGATGAATAGATGGATGAATGAACAGACTATATTGGCCAAGAAATGAGGAGGTGAATGACAAAGAGGCCATGCTGGATTTTAACCATAAATATAATTGTTGTGTGCTTATGTAACCCAACGAGGCAGGGAGATAGTATTTTATTTATTTTTTTTGTCAGCTGACCATCCACAATAAGTAAAGATTGTTTAAACAATATAATAATTCAGCAAGCCTGCAGCAAGCATCTGGCTCTCTGTATTTCACCATAGTGTATTTAAACAACTGTTAAAAAAAACCTGCCTGTTATCTTTGCACCCAAGTTCAGTACAAACTAAACGTGTATAGCAGCAGATCATCAAAAACTGCATTCATATAAAAATCCAAAACATTTAAAAACGTCAAAAAAGGTTCAATCTATTGAACATTCGGCAGAGACATTTCCTTGGGCTTATACCTTTGTCAAATTTTGCTCTCTCCACAGCCTCTTAAAAACAGACAAAATCTTGTTTGTATCACCTTAGGCTAAATGTAAATTTGTGAAGTTACTCTTGCAAAAGCTGTGTCTTTTTAAGCTTCTTTGTTTCACATAACTGAGAACAATAAACTTTTTTTTTTTTTTAATCTAATCTCATCTCCTCTTTCTTTTCTCCCTGGCATACTGAGGTTCCATCCTGTGTCATTGACAAAAAAAAAAAAAAAAAAAGCACACGGCTCTCCACAGCAATTGTTTTCTCTCTCTCCTGTGTTCTGTCTCACTAAGAGTGTGTGACAGCACACAAATGATGTTGGGATTGTTGTTGGTTATCAGCTTGACTGCAGTGTATTCTATTGTACACAACATATACCACACGAATACTAATACCGGGAAGGACACAGAAAAGAGGGACACGTCAGGAGGACGATGTTGAAAGGAATGAAATGGGGACGAACATTTGTGGGGCTGAAGGTCTCGTGGAATTGTCAGGCAGTATCTTGTAATTGTAAAAGAATTATGACCCGATTCAACAACTCTTCCATTCAAAGCCCAGCTGTGTCCAAACACTGACATGATACATATAAAACCTTATCACTATTCTCCTTTTGCGCAAGTCCCAGCCACGTCAGCACATCAGTCATTGTATTTTTTATCTTAAAATCCTCTCACATGTGTAGTTTGTTCATGAGAGGTTGAATTCAATAAATCAAATAACTGTAGCGCATCGCCATTACTCACTTTTTTACTGCTACATAAATGACTGGTTGCCACAGAGCCATGCCAGGGCAAGTGTTTCAGTCACATCTTTGTGACGTTTTCTCTGTAAAAGTGCCCTGAAATTACTTTGTTGTATTTGGCATTGTACAAATAAAGTTAATTAATTATAGTCATATTATAATTGATTAAGAGGATTAGTAGCGATTTAATTTATGTCCAATAGGTCAAGATGCTTTTTGTCTTCAGAAAATACAAGGAACATTTTAAAAAGGAAGATAATGATACAAGGAAAAATGTAGCTACACCTTTTGTCTTTTTTTTTTTTTTTAAACATTCTACTTCTACACACACAAGCGTTACCTCATTTACAATGACAGACATTGTGAATGGTTCAATATTAACTGAGATGCTTCCTGAAGCAAAATGGCCCGTTACTGAAAGAAGAGTCAGTAGAATAATATTATTATGTTGCAGCTGTTCAAGTCAAACTCCTGGCATGCCACTAGTCATTGACTGGTTTAAACAGCCCAAAGCAGTTTTCAGAGCGGGAACATTTGGCGATCAACTGTTGAAATGCAGAAATTGAGTAAATTCCACATTAAATGAAAGAGGAACTCAGGATATTGAATGATGTGTGTGTTGGGGAGATGTTATCCTCCCATCACTGTGATGTCTGTGTGCTCACCTGTGCCTTTTACTTTCTTAACTGCCCAACCACCGACTGCTTAATAATGATGATTAAATACAAAGAGAGAAGGGAAGATTGCCTTCTCTCTCACTCTTGAATTCACCCGATATCGACAAGTGATGGTGCTTTGTCCAACGCCACCAGACATCTGAAACGTGCCTTTTCTAAAAGTTTAACTGGCCAAAATGTTTCTCTCCAGTTATTGACACCACTGTATTGTTAGTTCAGTTCCAAATGTAACTACAGTGTTCCTTTCCTTTCCTCGCAACATTTTCCCCAAGTTTTCAAGCAAATCTGTAATAATTCAGTGTCGCATATTTACTGACCTTTGCTCGAAACACACATTGCATAGGAACAACACTCTTCATACAGACACCAGAAGAGTTTATTTCCAGATAGACTGAGTCTTCAATGTCTTCAGCTCAATGTCTGGCAGCCATATGCAAGAAGTAAGGTTGTTTTGTTAACTGGACTTATTGAAACGACGCACAACACCGCGGTCTTTCAACGAGGTGCGGGCGGCCTCGCAGGTGCTCTTCGCTCCAACGCTCCCCCGCGTCGTTCACAACCCCGCCTACATTTTAACCGTATTTTCTGTGATGGGACCGCGGGACAGAGTTTGACCTGGATGCACTTTGCCGTATCGTACGCTCCTGCCCCGCCCCGCTCCAGCACGTACTGCGCAGTGGAACCACGGCATATGAGTCCTCGTGTCTCAAGTGTCCCCTGACTTCACCCTTCCTGTTTCTTACCTGATTGCTACCCTTGATTCTTTCTGATCTGTGACTCTTGATGTGTGTTTAAGTCTTGTGTGATGTGTGTTTAATTAAATCTGATTACTTTTTATATTAGTTCTTGTCTGGATATCTATTTAACTGATGTCAAGTTCTGTCAACCACCTCTCCAGTTATATGACTTAAGTCTTGCTGTGTTCCTCCTTGGATTTCCTCAGATTACATATTTAGTTTAGCGATTGATTGATTCAATATCTTGACCCTGAATAGAAGCATTTCTACACTTAAAAAGCCATTAAGAGATGTTGTGAAGAAATGTGAAAAGTGTTAAAGGTCGTTATACCTCTAAAGTTTTTTTGCTGCTGTTTGTAAGCCGTTGCTTATTAGTTCAGACATGTGAATTTATTTCTGATTCACCACAAGCACATGCAGCATATTCCCTGCATTCGAGACACACATCACCTCAAGGCATGCCCTGTTCTGCAAATATTATAGAGGCTAGTTGTGCCTACATGGTGTTTTTGTTGCGTGTCAGGGGTTTATAACTCATATCTGCACAGTGACAGAAAGACACTGGAGGTCTTAAGGTCCTTGTCCAGTAAACTGAACCAAATAGGCAGCTTTGGGATTCAACACGTCTGTGGCTGACCATGAATATGGACAAAAACAAAGGAGATTCTGAACGGCAGCATTTAATGTAACAAAACTGTTACAGCATTTCAATCAAATCAGAATTGGGGTGCTTGATACAAAAGATCAGGCTGAATCTTTTTAACGGAAGTCTTTTTTCAGTACAAAATATTGCACGTTGATGCATTGCATTGCATTCGTTCCTTTACCAAATGAGTGTTAATGATATTTGAGCTCATGTGATATCAAGGAAGGACAGATAAACAAAACCAAGTACTTTAGTTCAGACCTAATTGGCCTTCAGAGTGTTGTTTTATCGGCACTCCCAAGTCCTATCATTTTGCAGCTCTGAGAGCGCATCCACGTACAGTTAGTTAAATCTGAACAAACACATTTTTGTCAGTAAATCTGCTGAGTTCATCATGGGGCTCAATTAAACCAACATATAGACTTAAAAAAAACTGGAATATATTAATATGGAAATGAGAACTATAGTGTGGATGAGATTGTGGGAAAAGGTCATTTAGCTGTGGTGTAAAGATTCAGGTCTCTTCGCATGGCATTGCCCTCACCGTGTGTGTCCTCTCGGGTTTTCAGAACCACGGTAAAAGAAGCAGCCATTTAACAAACCTAATAACCACAATTGTAAAAGCCTGATTCATACAGCAGCTGCAACATTATCCACGAAGCATTATGTTTAGTTTTTTTTGTAATCTTGTCTGTATTCTACTTGTTTCTCAAACAAAAAACTGGGTCTTTCTAAGACATGCTGCTTTTGTAGCTGTGTGCATTGGCCGATTGAAGCAAAACAAAAGGGGGAAAATAATATGTGTCAGCACCATTGACAGATTCAGGAGGAGGAACATGGGGGGGAAATGATTGCCTCCTCACTTTTTGTTAATTAATTTGGATAAAAGAGATTGATTTCTTCCCAAAGCCAGCCAGGTTGAGAGGGATGAATGCATTTACTCTATTAGCTAGCTACACAGCTCCCTTCAGGACCGGCTAAACAAATGCACATTTTGAAATGAAATTGAATAAGTGGAGATGTTACATGTGAAATTCAGAATTTTTGTTGTCTCCACCCTTGTAACATGGGCAAGATCGCTATGTGACATTCACACACACCTTTATGGATGACCTGTACAAATCAAAGTGATTCTGTTTTTGCATTATCTTGAGGACATGTAGTAAGTTGTGTTGCACTACCTGTGTAGCTTAACACGATTTTGTTGTGCTGCAATGGAAAATAAAAATGGTTCGTGCTATTTGGTGTTTTATTGAGACATACAGACACATTGGGACGGTCGTTATGTGAAACGTCACATCAGGACTGATTTCCAGGTGAAACATTCTCGTGAAATCCCACACTTTTATATTAGTGCATAGCGAAACGCAGCTGAAAAGGAAAATTAAAGGAGCAAATGGCACATGTCTAAATTCATTACAGTTCCTATCAGCATATAGTCTCTATTACATCTTCAATTATGACAGAAGAAATTATTGGAGAGACAATCAATTCATTGAACTTGTAGGACCTGAAAGAAGACTTTGCGTTTCAAACTTGCATATGTATGCTACACGTAACTCATCAGTGTGGTAATCGCTGTCTGGATATGCAAATATCTCTTTATCAGACCATTTGAGGTTGAAGGCAAGACCGTGGGGACATTTCAGAATCGTGATGTGATTTTGATAAGAAAGGACCGTTTAAGGGTTAAACCTGTTTCAGGAAAAAAAGTTAAAACCAAGTTTATAAACAGACGTTAGGTTTAAGCAGTTTGGGCTGATGTTAAAGTTGTTATGAAGTCCTTTGTCATCTATGAAGTGTTAAAGAATTACCTGGTGTATCTCCTGCCAGCCGTTCTCATCCACACAGCCGACCTGGGCGTAATCATGCAGCAGCAGCTCACAGCAGTAGGGGTCTCCTCCCACCATTGAACTGTGGTAAAGAGGAGTCAGCCCCCTGCTGTCTTTATAATCAGGAGATGCACCCAAGTCCAACAGCGTCTGGTGGGCAAAAAAAGAAATAAATAAAGTTGCCAGTTTCAACCATGTTTATTATCACCATGAAATGAGAATTTCACTCAGATTTCTACGTGGTGGTAAAATACTTTGATTCTCTAAACTGGACCTGGTAGACATCACACTACATTTTGTATGAATCAAACACTTGATGGCCAGTCAAATACAGAAGTTAGAAGTTAACTCTAAAATGTTTGTGTAGCTAGTGAATTAAAGCTAAAAGGGTTAATAAGTCTTCTTTCATTGCATTTGTAGGGAACCGAGCATCAGTTGGATTTCGTTCAACAGAGTGTAAGTTGTTGTTGCAGGTACAGGATGTACTAAATGTGGTAAGTGCCATTTTGAGGAGTAAAGGATATCCAGATTGCTTGGATAGTAGCTATAGTATAAGCATAGTCAACATTACTCATATACACTTTTCACACTCTATTGCAGACACTGACCTTTTTATGTGCTGACTATACTTATGCATGTTACATGGTCTAGTGACATTGGATATTTGTATTATGATGATGACGATGATGATGATGATGATGATGATGATGACACTAAGAGGAAATGACACATTCCAATTTCAACAATTTGGTCTCAACAGAGAATCAGTTATATGACGCATATAAACCCTTTCATTTAGGTCACAAGCCTCTTCAAACCAGACACATGCAAGGCCCTCCAGTGGTTACGCTTTTCAAAGAGGGATGTTTAGCCTCACATATTTTGTAATTACTCAGGCGCCCTTCAAATTCAGCTACAGAATCACCTGCTTCCATAGACAACATGCGCGCAAAGTCTCCTTCTCCGGAGAGAAAGTTTCCAAGATGGTACTCGGTTGAGCAAAAGGAATTAAAGAGATGAGTCAGCTCCCGTTTGTATGAGTTATACTCACAATAAGCGCTGTATGGTTCTTGCTGCGAACTGCCTTGTGTAGGGCAGTAATACCATCTTTTGTTCTGAAGTCCAGATGTGCCCCTCCACTTTTCAGCACCTTGATGAGCTCTCCACATCCCTCCAACTGTGCTGCCAGCGTTAGAGGACATTCTGTGAAATCCAGGGAGGAGATAGAACACAAAAATCAATACATTTTTCTCTGACCACGGCGCGCATCCTCCTGAGAAAATAAACATTGGTCATTTGAAGCTGTGAGCGTCCGATGACCAAGATGCTTAAAACAGTCACAGTTCGAAATGCAAACTGTGAGTTTTCATTTTCCGTGACTCAGTTGCTGCAATTGTCACCCTCGGGTCTGACTAAGTGACTGCTTCCTGTTGGTGTTCCACCAACCTATATTCATGTTCCCCTCATTTCCTGGCTCATCTGCCAGACTACAGGTCGCCCAGCAGAGAATTTTCCTCCATGGCTGGACAAACATTTGCATATACATGAGAAGATTAGCAAAGAGAATAATCCAGCTTTACGCGGAATGCAGAAGGCTTATTTCAGAAAATCCATACATGGTCATTTGTGATGAAGCCAGAAGAAAAGAAAAACAGCACACAAGAGAAAAGTCAAATCAAGGTTGGGGACAAGAAATAAACCAAAGCGAAGCCGAGATTGGTCAATTCCCACCATAGATTCACTCACCTCCTGTGTCCGGATCATGAAAGTTTGGGTCAAGGCCTCTTTCCAGAAACCTTGAGACCTTTTCAGTGTTCCGTTGCTGCACATACTCCATAAACTTCTTCAGGTTTGCCTAATGGAGGGAGACAAGGGAAAAGGGAGAAGGGGAAGCAAAGGAAGAGACAGCTGTGATTGGGTGATGTCAGACTCGTGTATCTGGGGATGTTTAATAATGCAGCCCAGAGATGAAAGCTAAAGTCATTGCGCTCTCCTTCTGTGTTTGAAGCTTTTATTTCTGTTAGTCATGGCAAGTAAATGGACCATGTGCAGCAGATATATCAGCTATTATAGGACAGACCAAAAAAAAAAAAGAAAGGGTACAGCCTGTAAAGTGGCACTGAAATGCAGATTCTTCCTTCGGAGTTGAGCATTGGTAAAATGAGGTAACAGAGCAGCATCTCTCTTACAGTTCAAATCAGGTGACAATCATTACATTATTGTGTTAGTGTCTCAAAGAAACTACCATGTACCACTGGGTTTCATTGTGTAGGTTTCAGACCATTATAACAAACAAATAAATAAATAAATAGAGCATAATCACAGGCAAAAAATAAAATAAAATACTCATACAAATCCTACACGACCCTGAATATTTATACAAACACGCACAAATCAGGTTTAAATCTGACAAATACAGTGACAAATGAGCTGTGAATTTCAAGACCATTAAAGGTCTTTCTGAAACACATGCATTTAAAGGTTGAGCACATTGTGAGCACAAGTGTGCTGAAAAAGCTGGATAATATCATGATATCCCTATTACTCAGTTATTTAATAACTGTGCAATGTTTGCAGTATTCAAAGGTAACTTTCATTACTCCCGCATCCTCTCAAGGCTTTACAGCCTCACTCATTACATAACAGCCACACATGCAAGATCCTCCACATGCACGCACACACGCACAGAAACTACAAGCAAACTACATTCTGTAGTATTAAATAGCAGCAACACCTTGAAATGGGCATATATGAGCATTTATAATTAAAGAGTAAAATAGGCAACGGATGCGGACGCTCACTCACCATGTGTGGCATCATACAGTGCGTGTCCCTTGTTCTGAAAACTGACACCTTCCAAATTTCAAATCACACACCCTCCCCTCTCCTCACACCAAGGCATCTGCAGCCTGCTTGCCTTTACAAGCCCGCTTCTCCCTCTTACATGCGCCACACTGACGGAACTGCCGACTGCTACTCTGTACCATCCCCAAGTCGAACTGAGTGAGAGAAATTCTCTATGACTTTTTTTTTTTTGCTGTGCTGCGAGGCAGTTGTTATGGTGATGGGACACAAAGACAGCTCTGGTAGCCAATGTACACATGAGTGGGAAGAGCTTTGACGTTGTATTTGTAAGTGCATGCGTGTGTGCGCGCGTGCGTGTGTGCGCCCGTGCGTGTGCATCATTTCTGTGCTGTGCATAATGCCTGAGATAATGTCTCGAGGATTGTTTGCCAGTGATCAGCGAGATCTGATGTGTATTTTATTGCCTGTTGAACAGACGAGTGATAAAACAGCTTTGTAATGATTTATCTTCTTCGAAGAGGGTCTTAATAAAGTCTTGCTGTCAATCTTTCTCCATAACTCACACTTACAAAAATGCACATTTCTGGCAAAACACAAAGAGCATTTAATTCCCAGTCATCCTGACATACTAATTAAATATTCAGAAAATAATCAAAAGGATGACAGTCTGTAATACTTCAAATCATGAGCAACTGGTGCGGTGACTATGCACAATCTGTGTAATTTGCAAGACCAGTAATTTGCAAAAGAAACTGAACAAAAATATGTTTCAATCATATCCACAATTAGGAAATACTGCAAAAGAAAGTTGTTTAATAGAGTAGCTGTTAAGGAGCAGCCATTTGACTCACTTCAAACCCAGTTATATTAACAAAACTTCACGATGAAATGAAAAGTTGACTAGAAAAAAGATGAAGCCGTTAACTAATTGCCAGAACTGCCTGCACACCAACATTTTACACTCTCCATTTCATGCTCAACACATTTCACCCTTTTACCTCCTAGCAGTTTGTAAAAGAAGAAAAAAGTCATCCAACTTTATTCTCTACACCTTTTGATGCCTCATCTTTCAGTTGCAATTCAATTTCTTTTTGACTTAAGTCAAATACTCGTTGTCACGCTCCCAGCCTGGAAAAGAAACCGCAGGGAAGCCATCAGGCACCAGACAGAGTCAGTGTTGATGTTATTTCAACCATCTGTGCATGTATAAGTTTTAGCAGAAGCCCCTAATAGCAGGTTTTTCTTTTGCATTTTCATTCCCATCCATCATGCAAGCCTGATAACGCACACACAACATCACCGAACTGGCAGTTTGACAAGATAGAAAATCTCCCTACACAGTCATTTCTCAACTCATTCACATTTCATTCGATCAATTGCCAAGTTTTGCACAATGCAGACAGCAGGAGGTGAAAACATTGCTTTTATATAAATCACAGTGTAACTACAAAGTAAAAAAGGTACATGAAGGAGTTACGACAGTTATTACGAAAATTATTTCTTAAAAACCTCATATTTATAGCCGAGGTCCTATAGCATGTTTGGCATTAAATCGTTGTTCAAATGGTCTGTGCACCCGAACATGTATTCCCTCTCCCAGTTTTTGCACTTCCCTGCAGATACGTATGTCTCACCTGGGAGTTAGCAGACTGTCGTCTGTGGCTGCTGTTCAAATCCTGCTCCGATAAAACTTAAAACTTTGTTGACTGCAGTTCTTTTATCACTTGACACATTTCGGTAATCAAGGTAATCTGGTTCCCGCTGTTGTTCTTCTGGAGGTTTTCAAACAATTAAAATAGTTTTAAAAATTCAGCTGTGCCAGTAGGTTTACGGCTTTACTGTATTGTCTTGTTATTTCACATCAAATTTGATATAAAACAATATGAAATAGACATCTAATGATACTGTGAATTTATTGACACTGCAAATGAACTGTCCTTTATGTAGTCTTCACAAAGTGCATTGAGTAAAAGAAACAATTCCATCATCAAATGTTGGCATGTTGGCTTTTCTCGCAGTCAGCTCTGCAGCTCCATGACAGACTGTCTGAAGTCACTACATGAACTGCTGTAAGCTGTCATACTCCGCTAACACAGGAACGCCGATCAATCACAGTAATGGGAGCTTGTCGATGAACTTTGACGGGCTCACTGTTGAGGAATAGACATGGACAGGCACTGGCTAAACCAAGGAGCCAATACCAGGCAAAAATACAATTACTGCTAGTCACTGACTCTAACAAACGCAACAGATGAGCAGAATACAAAGAGCGCAGATACTTTTCTTCACTATGAGCCTTGACAAGAGTCAACTTAATATCTTGAGCAGCAAGAACACGAACGAATCCTGTAGCAGGTTTGAAGCCTACAGAGCCCTGATCCCTACAGCAATGAGTCCTGCCTAAAGAGCCCCTAAAAAAGAGATTTTGTTTATGAATCAATCAATCAATCAATCAATCAATCAACTGTATTTATATTGCACTTTTTATACGATCAAAATGTAATACAAAGCGCTTAACATGATTTAAAAACAATGCAAAGACAGATACATGTACACACAAATGTATACACACCTGCACACACACACACACACACACACACACACACACACATATATAGAGAGAGGAGCTAAATGCAGCCTCCTCCTGGCTTGAGGCACAATTAAAAGGTCGGTGCCGGAGGACCTCAGGGCCCATGAAGGCTGAGACTGTAAAAGCAGGTCAAATAAATAAGAGGGTGCAAAACCATTAAGACACTTAAAAACTAATAAAAGAACCTTAAAATTTAGAGACTCTTTTACCATTATTACTACCTGTGTGTGATAATTAATTTTACCTCTAATACCTCTAATTTACCTCTGCTGCTTCCAGAAATAGTGCCTTCAGTAAAACATACCAGACAGTGTCTATGTGCACGGCGAAGCCAGTAGTCTGAGAGAATACACACAGGAGCTATACAGTGTACAAAGTGATGTGCTTGAAGCCTTACATTATTTTTGGGATCTAGTAGATCATATAGTGAGAAATCCATTTGAGACAAAAGCAACAGTGGAGAGCTTATTTCCAAAGATATCCAAACCTCAAGGAGCAATTTACCTGCCAGGCACTTAGAAAGAAAGAAAGAAAAAACAACTATTGTATGCACATGCGTATTTCTATTCACAAAAACTATTGCAGAGTTACAAAGTAAGCTCTACCTGATTGTCCATCAAAAAGAAAGGTGTGTTCAACATCAAACTAAATTTCAGCCTGGCAGGGATCTCTTCAGTCACCATTCAATAATGATAACCAACACAGCAGGGAAACCCAAGTCACCACTCATCATTCACTTTGAAGCAATAGTTGTAACATGTATCTCATTGTAACAGACACAGTCAAATAGTGTCTCATCTCCATTCTGTCTCACATTTCACACTCTATGCTAAGCGATAAGTCCTTAGCATAGGTGTGATAACAGTGATAGTGCTGTAACTCGACAATTATGTAACAGAAAACTGCAGGGTATTGTGGTCTTACCGGTTAATGATTCCACAACATTAAATTAAAGTAAAAAAAAAAAAAATAGATATACAACATTTTCAAAGCTTTTTCATTAAGATAAATCTCAAATGACAATAATGTACTAGATACATGTTCTTATTTAGCAGTGCTTAGCTGCACTCATTAAAATTAAAAAATTTAAAACTTTGAGTCAAAGTGAGACTGATGGTCTCTGCAATTTCTGTACATACAGTCCAGAAGCTCCCTGCTGTGCTGGATCAAGAAAAAAGAGAGGGACGGAATAATGAAGAAAATAAACAGCGAGAAAGAGACTGAAAAATAACAGATAGTTTCTCATTTCAGTATGCCAGAGCAAAAAAAAAAAAAAAAACCCACAAAAAAACTGCAGCAATAATCACTTCCTAGAATCTATGGCAATTTACCAACTTGTTAAACCAGGAGGATAGCCTGCAGTGAAAGCTTGATTCTTGGGGATAAGGTGTCCTTGCCTGCTTGTGAACGATTACAAAATACTCTTCAACTGCATCATTTGATTTGTACTGCCTTTGATGAGAATATCATTTTCTTGTCTCAAAAATCATTTTCACATTTGACTCTGAACTTTTGGCTCTCTCGGATATCCCTTTAATATTCTGCTGTAGCAGCGACCACATCTGAATGTGCAAGCAGAGGCAGAGGAGTGTAACTGAAAGCTGACCACAGACTCACAACACGGTTTCGGGGCTTAGAACAGTAGAGAAAACAGTGCATGGCTTATGGTCTTCTCTTGTACTATTCAGCTATCTTGCAGTTTCACCAGTCTGTTGAACAGAATATATACTTCTTTTTTTTTTTTTTTCCAGAGAGAAGCTCGGGCTTAAGAAAACCTCCAGGACATTGAAGACTGGCTCCATTATTCCTAACCCCATTTCATTCAAGAGCTGCAAATTACAGGTAATTGTCTTTGATTATTTTGCTTCCTGAATATAAAAACACTGTTGTCTCTAATAGATATGTGAATTTCTATAGGGATACCAATGAGTGGCAGAAGTTGAGTCCAAGACCTTTTTTCTAGTTTGCAGGGAAAAGAGGATAACAGCTTCTTCACTTTAGTTTAGTACCCTGAGGAGGTTCTCATCTCCTTCACCACTGAGGGGGATTATCTGCAACTACCTGATAAAAGCCTGGGTTGGAGGCCAGGAATTACAGGCGCACACGTCCTCATGTGCCTTTATTCTTTCTTACATTTTTGCCATAGTTTCATTCAAAAAGAAATAGGCTATAAACTCAGCGCCCTGTCCGATAGCTCCTGTGCAGCCATGTGTGATCTGTGCAGAGCTCAGGATTGTGACACAAATACAACCGTATACAGGATGAACATATGTGTGTCAGACACTTTCACTGCCCTATATTTACACTCATTACCACATGGCTACATAGCCCCTGGTCCCTCACAGCTGGCCTACAGTACGCATCGCCATGGATGAGTAGTAATTAAAATGCTCACCAACATGATGCTTATTCAGGAGGATCATATACTGCCCTGATGTGAGTTGGCCCATAAAATACACACATGCTCTAAACCGTCACAACTGCTTAGGCAGGAAACACGGTGAGCGAGTGCAGTGGGTCACAGGGATGCTCTGGGGAGTGTCAGACTGAAAGGAAAACAGCCTAAACAGTAGGGAGAGAACATGAGCTGAGAGCGAGCGTGGATCTAATGCTTTGCACCATCAACGCCGAGCCATTCTGTCAGCGCCAGTAATATCATCAACAGTGCAATTTGAGGTCAATTACATGACAACATTAAAAAAAAATACTCCCACATTCCCATTAGGACGTCCAGAACTGTTATTGGCAATGTAAACATAGTAATTTCGAAAGGTAATAGCTCATAGTGTAGGAAACTAAAAATAAGACTGTTGAAATCTGTGCCTGTAACGCAGCTGTGACTCAACCGATTTACATGCGACTTCTCTGTGACTCCAACTCATCAGGTAAACCTTGTCAGCATGAAACTGCCGCCTCTATTCAGCGTGACTGACAGTGACACGGAAACCACTCCTGACAGTGAGTGATAGACTGATAAATCTGACCCAACACTGTCGCTGGGGATTCATGCATGACCAAAGCAGCCTAAACTGTTGTTAATTTGATTGAATTAATCACTTGTTAGCACTCTGCTTGGACGAAATGTATGCAGATATTTCAATGTAATGAACAAAACATGCGCAAAAGAACATGCACTTACAGACCATGACGAGAAGGATCACACATTAAAAGTGCATTTCTGTTTTTGTGTGTCATGACATCAGCAGACAGAAACAACCTCATCTGGCACAGAGTGTTCCCGATTCTCGGTCTACTCTTTGTTGACCATCACTTATATAAAGGCTGAAGTAAGAGCAGGCAGGCCTTGACCCTGGTCTCCCAGATGCTTTGTACTGAGGGCATGCTGCTGAAGGGGCTCTGCATTTTAATTAGACACACAACTTGCTGGGCGATACATGCAAAATCTGGCTACGCAATCAACTCCCACTGACACAGCGGTTTAAAAAGAAAAGTGAAAAGGCAATTCACACATCTGTTTAGTGATAAATCCCAAAAAACAGCATTGTTTAATCTCTGTAACAAACAACCGAAGCAGATGTCACAGAATGACTTTAAACTTCAGGATATTGGTTTCATACTTCACACTGAGGCGAATACAAATATTACAGCTAATCGATAACAATGTCTTGAGGTTGTGGCGGTTCTATTCACAGCGGATTAAAAAGACAGATTATTTGGTAAACACACAAACATACTCCCTGTAATTAAGAGTGATAAGGTGAATCATCTGCGGTAAGAACAAAAACATGCTCGGTGAGAAAGAATGGGGTTCATTTGATTACTTAAGCGAGCAGGGGGAAAAGGAGGTTATGAAATATGAAGTTAAAAGAAAAAAACAGAATAAAGCTGGAGCAGCTCACAAAATGGGCTTTGTAGATCACATAGCATAAACATGGGCTTAATCATTCAAGGCACCAAATGAAAATAATGAGAAGCACACAGCCTTGCCGAAAAAGATAAAAGCGAGAAGGATCATGCAAGCAGACGAAGATGCACTTCAAGTCTTTGGAGAAAGCACAAAGCAGACAGAGTAGAGGTGGTGTGCTGAGCAGAGACTGGTCCACTGCATCGTCCAGATGACTCCGGGTTGCTATCAAAATAACACGGGCTTCTGTTTTTGAACCTCTCCTCAAATGGATTTGCTAGTTTTATTTGCCAGTTTATTCTATAATTCATGGGTTTATTGCAGAGTATGAAGGTCTAGAAGCTTGTTTCCATTAAAAATGTAACACAATGACGCTGTGTGGCGGAAACACATGAAAAATATGGGTCACGTGAGACGAAGGAGTAGAAGAGAGCAGATATGATAAAGAAAATAGAAAAAAAAGTGAGTAGATAGTGGTAAGATACAACATAATCACACACACACACACACATATTTTTTTTTATTAATTCAGATTGTTTGAGCTGTAATGTTTTTGTTTCATTAATGACAAAATTGAATTGCATATTAAGTTTGTCCAGGGACTTTTATGGACAGTTACTTAAAGATCGATGGATTAATGGATCAAACATCCAACACGTTGTAAAACAATATAGATTACTTCACAACAAGCATTAAACCCTTACCTACTTAGAATACGAAATGTCCTTAGAGACATCACAGCCAAGGTAAAACACCAAGGAACAAGTGCATTACACACTGGCTAATAAAGCATTTATACATTAGGGCCAAATTGGAAAGAACAATCTTGTGCCAACTGGAGCCATGTGATGACAAAAAAGTGCTTAAATTGCATAATACATTGTCATATGACTTTAATAAAAATTGAAAACAGGAGGGCAGGGATTACTATACATCATGACCACTGAACAAAGACATGACATTACAAGACATCTTTGGAGGTTTAATACTTGTTCTCACCATGCATGTGCACCCGATACAAGATTGGTGACCTGTTGGGTTACAGTGTGTTTGGTATCCTGCAACCTCTTGTTGTGGGCGGATCAATAATTGCTTTGTGCAAACAGGTGTGTATCACTGTTGAATTTCCAATTGCTGTATTGCTGACTTCGCTCAAGGCTAAAGCACAGTGAGTATAGCAGAAACCAATATGGCGAGCAGTGAACACTTATCCCTTTCACGTCTCATGTGGTCACACTTTGTGCAACAACTCCTTGATTCGGAGTTCATATATATAGATGTTTAAGTAGCATCAATTTCTACCATTCATGCAGTCCATTTATATTGGAGCTTTCTGAGACCTAATCTATTACAATTTAGTTAGTTGTATTATACAACTAAAGTACAGACCCTAAAACCTTAATAATGTGGTTCGTAGGACATGGGACAACTGGACAATTTTATGTTTTACAAGGTTCAGTAGGGATGGTCATGGGACATTGAAGTCCACAGTATCAGGGTATAACACACAATACCGAGATGGTATTGTGTATACAGTAAAATAGAATGGGTCACATGATATACAGGAACATCTCGGCCTAATGTGGGTCACAAGTCTTCAATATAAATGTATAGATATGCTTGGCATCAATGGCAATGCTATTATGGTCTGATTTCTCTTATGCAAGGTAAAAGCTCTGTACAGTGGAGAAGCGGTCATCATTCTCGCTTGCACCGAGAGTATTCCAGGTGGAAATACAGGTTTGGTGGCATTTCTGTGCCCCTCGTCATCTGAGCAAAGGCAAAGTGGCAGGCGGATGACATCACACAGTGGTACACAGTCTGGGAGCCTGGACAGCTTTCTGGGCGAAGATGTTGTCAAAATGTATTTGCATATGTTAAACGAAACCATGGCACGTTCTAGAATCCAGAGCACACCAAGGACACTGCCCAATGTTTTTATTCGTGTATTTGTGCAAATGTAAGTGCCAATTGGTTTCAGTACGACGTTTTCACAAATAATGAATGAGAAAAATAGGCTTTTGCCCTTCTTAGAGGAAGCTCTCCGAGAGAAGAAAGTTGGAATTGACTGCATTAGACAACAAGAGATGAATTATTGAGGCCATCTGTATGTACTCCTCTTGTGTATTCATCAGTATATTGTGAAGATACTGTAGTATTACAAGAGCGTAGAGGTGTGAAGTTAGAGTTTGAAACTTTGTGAAAAACAAGCTATTCTAATTTCAACTATGATGACATGAACTGTGAAGTATCAAGTTCATATTTATTCATAATGGGTTTTTGTTGAAGTTGCAACGTGCTTGCTGTTTTTTTTTTTAAGCTTTACTCAAACAAACAAGCACATATAGTTTAATTTCTAGTTGAGTATGATACTCCGACAGCTTTTTGTTCTTCCAGTTCATGCTACTGAATTTCATTTTCCATTCAATATGTTCACCTATTTATTTTCTCTTCATGTTTTCCTGATAGTTTGCCTTCCTACTCTCAGAGTACTTACAACCCATCAGTCACTGCCAACGGTAACTCTTTCTTTCAGTCCGACTACAGCTGCAGTCTCCAACAAGGGACCAACCATTTACAAACACTTTTTAAGCCTTTACTGGATGACTGTTTGAAGCTCAGAACAAAGACTTCAGTGACATACTAATACTCATTTCCACAGAGACTGTTAGAAGTACATTTAACATCTCATCTCGCTTGTGGATTTAGTCAAGCTGTCAATTAAAGGAACATATTAATTAACATTCTTGGTTTGGAAAGGGTGTTTATAATCCCCAAAGACACAGGGCTGCTGTGAGCTACTGTAGCTTGGTTAATGTGTGTTTAGTCTGTATTAAGCATTGTGTTCCTGCATTTATCTACGTCTGTTTGGACCTCAGCCCACAGTTTGTTTGTGTGAGAGAGTGGAAGCCTCGGTAATCTCCAACATCCATACCTAACAGGCTTAAAGTGTAATGCTGTCAGCAACAAAAAAGACCAATATACAGTATGACAGAGTGTGGATTTGATCCCAAGGAATAGGATTTCCTGTGAGAGGAATCTTCAACCTTTACTGTATGGCAGCAAAATAAGTCGCTCGGTAATTTGATACACCCTTAAGCTTATGGGGAGACGAACACCACACCAAAAAAAAAAAAAGAAAAAAAAAAAGCAGAGTGCTGAAGTATGAAACTGGTTACACACACAGATGTGAGCGTGCACATAGTCACTCACACACACACGCACAATAACTGATTCATAATTTAGTGCACTAAACACACACACATTTTATTCATGATGTATGAGTGCAGTAAAAAGCCCACACTCAAAGGCAGTGATGGGATGCTGTTACCGTAGCAACATCATCTTTCACATCATTCACCATAAATGTTTCAGCTTAACACCCAATTCACTTTTACACCTCTCAAGTGAAGATTTTGCCAAAAGCTCAATCCTTTTTCACAGTTTACTCAGTTCACACGAGCCAGTCATTTTAAAAAGTCACTTTGCTATTAACATATCTGCTTTAAATAGCTCGCTCTTTCTATTATCCCTCTGGCCTTTTTGACAGTTAGCATTTTAAAGGGCTCTTTAAGTAAAATTTTCGTGAGTTCATCTACTCTGTGGATGTGGCTCAGTCACCTTTTATTGGCGATTTTAAATGATAATCCAAGAAGATAAAAGTCAACTACAGAGTGGCAAACACAGAAATGTTGAAATTAAACCATATACAATATAGAGCCAGATTCATCTGCTGACACAGCATACAGATATCACTATAGCTCACAACAGTATAAAGCTTTAAAAACATATCTAAATAAGAACACAGTCAGACAGGTACTTTCATTGCCAAAATGTGACAGTAACCTCCACTCACACCTGATCCTCTATGTAATTTCATTGGAATGTGTTGTGTCTAACCTCTGCGGTCCAGCTCCTGGTCATTCTTTCTGAACGAAACAGCATGATGTCTCCTGAGTAATCCCTCACTGCAGCTCTTGATTGATATGTATATTATCCAACGTTCCTCTTGGCGAAGCGCTGTTTGGGCAGGCAGGACAGCACCAGCTTTCTCACACATTTGGCTGGCGGCAGGAACAAAACAAGACCAAAGCCACAGCCGATTTCCTTACTCGACAACACACAAACATGCACGGGCTTATTGTATGGGACCCCACAACAGATTCTGCTGCACACTCAACCACAACCAATTCCACCCACCCTCCTGTCCACACTGGCAGCAGAGCTTTGTCTCGCCTTGCCTATTCCATTGGGACAATTGCGCTTTCTTTTTAACCAATGAATGGAGGGGGGGAAAAAAGGACTATTTCAATGTGTGTATGTAGATATTTCCTCTCTTTTTTATTACAAGGCAACACATGTTCAGGCAGAATCTTTATGAAAGGCACATCAGTCATAAGAGTTTCGGAGTTCCAGCAATGGTTCACACTTCATGTCAATTAAAAACAAATGGCTACGATGTGAAAATATTTAGCCCAATCATGTTCTCAGATATCCTTTGATGAATGGCGAATTAATTAAAATGTGCCCACATTCATTTTTAAAGACATGTTTGATAGAAACATGATAAAGATTTTCTTTCCTTGTGTAACATATAGTAATGTGAACAATTTTGTTGTTGTTGTTGTGGTTAATTTGAGGCAACAGGTTGTTTTAACTAAAAGACAATTAAGTAAATCGTCTTCAGCCTAATTTTAGCACAAACAATTCCTCCAACATACTGCAACACACTGCATATACACAAATGAATGACGCACAAGTAGACTGTGACAAAAACTGGATTGAGAATCTAATTCAGACATTTTCACATATTTCCTATCGAAATATTCCAAAGCCAGTTATGCAAGCTGGGCATGTGTCACTGAAGAGAGACCACATATTCTGAATGGTCGGTATGGTGTCTAAGTTACAATTCATAGATTCTACCACAGGATGTATAACCGAAAAGCTCTCCTGTTGTTTACACGCATGACTGTCATTTTGAATGTTTTGTAGCTGGTCGGGGAGGACGAGGGGAATGCATGCTGTCATCAGAATCAAACAGTCCAAAGAAAGAAAGAGCTGAATCAGGTCCAGTCATGTGCTTTCAAACTGACACCAGGACACAAGCAGGCAGGCAGCAGGCGGACAGAGCTGGTGGATGAAACGCGAATAAACAGACTGAGGTAAACTGGAGCGAAGCCAAATAAATCCTGTCAAAATAAAACAGAATCTTTCCCAACAGTTGAACCCTGGCTGCAAAATGGCCTACAGGCTACAGAGAGAGGGTCACCAGTCAGCTCCAGGCGGAGACGAGAGGGATGTGGGTAGTGTATTTATTCAGCTTGATGATTATTAGAACTCTATTGTACGTCTTGCCGCAGGCATTCCATTTTGCAGTCATGTATTCATACAGTCTGACCTAGAATGGTATGCCTCTACTTTTTTTTAAATTATCAACTTGGTCAATGAGGTAGTGTAGTCAAACTAAAGTTCCAGTCAAGATAGAGTTTAATGAAAAATTGTTGTTTTATTTTCTTATTCGAAACTGTTTCGATAAACGAGTCCTTTTAGAGGCTAAAGTACAAAAGAGACATTTGAGTTTGCCCAGAGAAGGCAAATGTATACAGATTAAATTATCTTTAGCCCTGAAACATGAATCATCAAACCTATTTGAACATAGTATGCTTCAGTTTCGATAATAATAATAATAATAATAATAATAATAATAATAATAATAATAATAATAATAATAATAATAATAATAATAATAATAATAATAATAATAATTATAATAATTATAATAATTATAATACAATAAAAGTATATGAACCATGAATTCAAGCAGTGGAATCGGTCATAAAATTTTAACATGTTCCATTTCAGTTACAACTCTCAACATTCGCATCACCAATGACAATTATTAAAATCAAGAATTTCACAAGTGTGTATTAATATATGAAAATGGGAAAATGTTCAGGGGAAGTTCCAGAGTAGATCTGGTTTACACTCTGAACAACTACACAGACACGCACTCAACATGAGCAGTACCTACAAGCAGAGATCCACATAAGGCTTACTGGGGTGTAATATGAAGAGCCCCAGGCAACAGCTTCTACATGGCCTGGTTTCAGAACATACTGAACAAAACACAATCAATTCCTTTTTTTTTTTTCAAATCTGTCAAATCATTGTATCGTTCCCTTTTTCACACATGCTTCCTCAACACAAAAAAACAAGTCATAGTGAGTAAAATCAGAGGGGGGATTAGACACCCTTTGTATTGACAAAGTGGAACTGTATAGTGCAGCAATTCTACAAAAAGGTCACGCACATAAAGTGACAGCACAGACGTGACACATGCTTGGGTTACAGTAGTAAGCCCGTTTATGGAGATTAAATATCTGTCATTTTATTGAAGACGATCCCTTTGCAAACCAGGGCCAAAACCAAATGAGGCAAAGTTGTTTTTAATGACTATTACATAAACTGGATGAATTTGTAAGCATATGGGGGGGAAAAAGTCACAAATCTCTAATCTATACTTTAATGAAGCTTGGATCAAGAATAAACCCAATTGGAAGGCAGACTACACAATTGTGTGGTAGATTTAGTTTAGGTGAAGTAATCCAGCCCAGATGTGCAGTAGCTCAAGTCAGGTTGTCTGTCGGCTGTCATGTTGACAGCTGCCACCTGCCCAAAACTTCACGAACCGAAAGAGGCAGCCCGAGGACTTCAAGCTAAGAAAATACTGTATGTACAACGATGACTTATCTTAACTGATTCATCCAGTGTGCCTTTTCAGCTCCGTAGAGCTTTTCCAAGCAGAATACACGCAAAGTTGGACTATTTATGCCTGGACTATCAATTGCAGGAGTCAATAGCAATCAAACTGCAACAGCAAACAATCAAGAGCACAAGGTGAAGCAGATATTGTCACCGAGCGAGATATGCATCTCCAGATTCATACACACCTGGTGTTAATGCATATGTAAACACATTTTTCACACGCATACACGGGATCACATTATGCATGTGTCAGTCACACACACACACACACACACACACACACACACACACACACACACACACACACACACACACACACACACACACACACACACACACACACACACACGCATCTACAAATGTTTACCTTACGTTGAGATCAGATAATAAAACACAACCAGTCACACTGTTTCACAGCTGGACACAGACACCAAAATATCATCTCACATAAACACACGCGTGAGAACAACACACACACACACACACACACACACACACACACACACACACACACACACACACACACACACACACACACACACACACACACACACACACACACACACACACACACACACACACACACACACACACACACACACAGATGCAAGCCCACAGTGAGTAACTGAACCAGTGCAGAGAAAAACATTAGCATTCTGTCAGGGTTTCAGACAAGACTGCACCAGCTCCGCTTGCAGCCAACATGCAGCAGAGCATAACAACAGATCCAAAGCCACAGAGAAGGAGAGCCAGCGAGAGCACAGACAGGTATGTCGGGATGGGCTGGGGGCTGTTAGTGAATAATTGCAGATAGATAGTATGAAAAACAATGAGACAGTAGTGGTGGTCAGGGTTTTGTTCTCACACGTGGAAATGCCAAAAAGAAATTAAAGAGATGATGAAAGCAACTGGGGTACCTTACTATTGAGCCTGGCCTTCCTGGCTCCTTTAGTTTTTCTTCTCTTTTTCTCAGCCGGTTGTCTTCTGCCCAGAACGGATCCCATTTCACACACACATGGACGCACTCCAGCATCACACACGCAGTCCCATAGGTCAACTACGGCTTGAATGCCACAACATACTCCACATGGCCATATCCAGCCGCCCCTCTCCCTCCTCCTTACTCCTCCTCCCCCTCCTCGTCCACTCTCCTCCTCTTCTCCTTTACTACCTCTCGTCTTGTCCAAGCAGCACGTGCACTCACATGGTCACTCAAACGGTCATCTAACCAGGACACAGGAAAAATTCTGTGCACGCGCAGACAGATGAAGAGATGGTAAGCAGTGATTTTGTGGAAAACTGGAGAGAGAGAGAGAGAGAGAGAGAGAGAGAGAGAGAGAGAGAGCAGGAGGGGAGGGAGGGGAAAATAGAGGGAGGAGAGAAAGTGCAAAGATAGAAGAAGGGAAAACCACACTCGGACAAGAGAAGTGGGTGTGGTATATAATTGATGGACGACAGAGCTATCTACAGAGAAAGAAAATCACACATATTGTAGGAAGTTCATGTAATTCCTGATGTTACAATAACATGGTAAACTGAGGGTCATAACATTTGAAATTATGTTGGATTGCCATGGTTTCACGTCTTTCACTTGATAAAATTACCGTCAACAGAAAATAGTTGAATAAAACAAATCCACATTTGGAATACCATGAAATACACGACGAACATCATAAAATAAAGTACACTTCTACAAATTCACCATCATTCATACAACGCTGTGTGATCCAGCATATCTCTCTGCTATACATTCTGGATTTATAGTTATAGATAGTTAACGCCTTTCAAAGTTTTCATTTAAAAAAGAAAAAAAAGGGTTCAAATGTATTTTATTTTATTTTGTATTTTATTTTCAGGAGAATAAGATATGTTACTACTATTTTAGTGCCTCAAATTATACCAATAGCACCAATAACGCAATGTAGTACTGAAATAAAAAAATTAAACAAAATGAATCCCAAGATTTTTGCTTGTATTTGAATACATGTTGAGTGTTTTTGTTTCCACACAGATAGTTTTCCACTTTCTTCAAAGCACTACATTTTTCTTTCTTTCAGAGGATTATCCATAAGGGGAATTTTGTGTGTGAGGATTACCCACTGCAAACATTCTCTTATCCTGTGCCATGCAGTTGTATAAGAGCATGTTTGTCTGAGTGTATGTGTGTCTTTATGTGGAAATCCCACATCAAATTTCAATAACTGCAATAACATCACATTGATTGAATGGTCCAAGTGATGTGGGATCTGGCATTTCATAACAATCTCACATTTGCAATCAGCAACAATTTCTGTGTGGTTTTATAATAAATTAAAAATAATGCAGGAATTCCCATTCATGAACACAAAAAAAGCTGAGCACAATGACACAAAAGGCTCAGTGTAGGAGGACTAGCAATAGTATGCACTATGTGATTATGGGTGAGAATGTTGCAATATGGCTTTCTAGCATGAAATCGCAGTTGTGTATCATTTTTGGACCAAACAGCTCAAGATCCAGCACATTTGACAATTTTATTTCACAGATCATTTATGACAACAGCATGTCAGAGATTCCCTCATTCTGACATTGTGCTCGGAGGCTTTTCATGAGCACACACACACACACACACACACACACACACACACACACACACACACACACGCGCACACACACACGCACACGCACACGCACACGCACACGCACACGCACACGCACACACACACACGCACACACACACACACATCAATGAAAATGTTGTACATTTTTATATATACTTCTATAAACTCAAAACCTTCATTTCAATTCTATTATCAAACAAAATATTATTGGGACACTGTATGTCTTTATATTCACGACCAACAATATCAGATTATAAAGTGTGAAACAATAAAGAGTTGAAATTGTTCAGGTTGTGTGAAATACATTAAAAATATATAAACATGTTACTGTTTGACTTTAATCAAACAGTGTTTCTGTTATATGATAATTTTGTGAGATGCACCCGTTATTCTTATCACGGTGAAATAGTGCAAAAGTTTCCGAGAGGGTGAAACTTCTAAACATTTCATCTCAAAAATCACATCCTTCTTATGCAGAACTGAAGATCAAAATTCATCTTTTTTTGGATCAACCAATACATTTCATTTTATTTACATCGTATATCATTTTGATTGGCTCCGGAAGTCTGAAATATCCCCCCAAAAAACCTGCACATTTCACAGCGCAATTTCTCACAAAATCCCATAGATTTACACCACTGAGCCTCAGGCAAGCAGTTTTAATTCCACATGTCATAAATAACACAACGAGGGCTGGTGTTGTGAGGAAGTGTTCATTCTTTTCTGGAATGCAGGTTTCATGAAGTTTTAAAAAAAGGGTTGATATTTATCTATATTAAATATATTGTGATCCACTTTTGTTCACTCTTCTGAAAATGGAGAAATGAAATCTGAGATTAACAATAAGAGAGTTGGATGGGGAAGCTTTAAAAGGCAACTCATTAAAAAACTGTTTTCCCTATCACTGGAAGCCCTTTGTCACATTGCATGAAAGCCCCTCTTTCTGCAGGCCTGCCTCTCACATGGTCACCAGCCCACACTGAATACCCATGGACACACAGTTTTTTTTCTAAATGTATACTATGTAGAGTTTCCATGAAGCTACCATGCATGGTTAACCAGGACAGTTGCCAGTGACAAGGTCTTATCCGGTCAGGCAAATAGAAAAATGAATGGGAAAATCCTATAAAGTATGACCTCATTTTAAACGTTAGCCTGCAGCTAATAAACTCCGTACTAGTAAAGTAGGCTAATGCTTGACCCCTCTGCCTTACAGGATAGTGGGCCGCTGGTTGAATGGTGAGCATCATGAGTGCAGAGGCTGCAGTAGCCTCTCATAGCAGGATTTCCCTTTTAAATCTTTAAGTTGTTTGCCTGCGACAGAAAATGTAATATCACGGGAGGAGAGGAGCAGGCGATATACACACCCGTTGCTCTATATCTTTGCAGCCACACTTGGTTGGAGCTAATCTTTACTGATGCAGAGGATACAACTTTTTTTTTTTTTTTTTTTTTACCACAACTGTCTAGACAGAAACCTGCTTTTAATATTCAACAACTGCATTGTATCAGGAAAAATTAAGCATGTGCATTCATCAGAACTATGAAAAACATGACAAAGGCAGAGCACACTGATTTTGTAACTTAAATCCTTCAGTAAAATAGGGTCAAAAACTAGTGTCCATCTGCATTTACTGCAATGAAGAAGCATCTGAATTTGATCTCCCAAAGACTGAAATGCCCTCAATGGCTCAGTGCTAAAATAAAACAAAACAAAAAACTGGGACAATCCCAGACAATTCACATATTATTGTTTGTAATACACGGAGGCAGTAAAGGTGTTTTCCCCGTCACTGTTCCAGTGACCCGTGAGGCAGGTCAATCACAATGAAAGCTGTATGTAGGGATGATAGTGTCAAATTAAATTACCACCTAAATTGTGGCTGGGCAGACACTGATCTTGGCTGAGTACATCAGTTAAGCACCAGTCACTCATACTTTGTCATAGTAATGTAGCACAGAAGCAGATGGAAGCAGCTCCCACCAGACTGGTTAAGCAAAGAGTGAGAAAATTTCTGAGAGTATGAGTCATCCCCATTCCCGCTTTCTACATCTCCATCTCATTCACTCGTTCCCGTTGTCTTTCTCCCTGCCATGCTCAGCAGCACATGAGAACACTACTTGACCAAGAATATAGCCTCATTTCCATATTTCATGCAAAAATAGACGACATGTTCAATGTTGAAGGTAAAGTTTTGGATCATTTCAGAAAAGAAAAAAGAAAAAAAGATATATATAGAGAGAGATAGACATAGATGTAGATGTAGATGTAGATGTAGATGTAGATGTAGATATAGATAGATAAAGTTCTTCTTTTTTTTTTACACCTCAACACATCTCACCTATTTGTGGCATTAGGACTGTACACCGCAGAGGGTCAAAACGACACAAAAATCACCAGTTTAAATATTGTTTGAACTGCGACTAAAACTGTGTGTACAAATGGTATTTTACTTCTGGATCAAAATTTTAAGTGTCGCCCTGAAACTAAATTTAACTACAATGAACAAACTAGGAAACCAAAGTTAACAGCTTTATAATGTTTTACTTACAGCCATTCAGCCAATCATGAGTGTTAAACCACTTCATGCAGCACACCATTTTGCTCCCTAAACTCCATTACCAGCATTAACAATACCATCAATTTGTATTATGGGATAAAGATTAGGCTGTCTACAAAGCTAAAGCAGCAATAAGCTGGTAAAATGTTCTCACAAGGAAAAGCATACCAAATAACATTTGTCACACACCCGTTGTAATGGTGGCTTGTGTCATTTTGCTTTATCCTTTTTTTCCATGCCATTATGATTTAAGGCATCATATTTGAACAGTTTTATTAAAAAGTAGCACATGCCCGTTAGCTTTTTCTTTAATCAAGTGGAGTATTACATTTTTACTGCCCAATAGCTGATTATTGATAACTGCTCACACTATTAATTGTGCCTCATGTAACTTCCAATGGGGTTTGATACAAATGCTTTTACTTCTCTATTACAACCATACTTAGATACAAAAATACACCCAAAAGCCACACAGACTTCAAATATCTACCTGTCCAATAGTTGTCCACACCGAGTTTCTGCTTCAGCCAATTTCCTAATCTATCACCCGTTCTCCATTGTTTCAACAGACAGTGTATAGAGATTGCATCAGTCTTCTTAGTGTGTAATGTTAATGTAACACATATATCAACTCTGAATATAACAGCAGAACATTGATTTATCAGGTTGTATTTTCACCATGGGACAAGAAAAATGAGACAAGAGAAACTTTTAAAGGAGACTTCTCGGCACATTTAACCATAAAAATCTGAAATGTGACGCCTCTGACTGGAAAAATGAGAAGCTACGATGACCTTGATGTTCTGTTACAGATTTTGAGGTGTTTTCGCAGCAAAAACGGGTTTGATTCACATTTGAAATACATTTATCGTGTTGCCTTGTGTCTGAGATCACAGTTTCTGATACACTGGTTTGCATGAACTGAACAGAGAAATGTGCAGGGTTTTGTATTTATTTTTTATTTTTTTAATAAATTAACCAGCAACAGACACATCTTCACAGAGAGATTTGGAACAAAATATTAACTAATGGTGTTCAGCTCAAGTGTCACATTTAAAATTCCACCCCGTGAATGTGAATATAAGCAGTTTATTAACTGTCCAACTTTTGAAACATTATTTTCACCTGCAAATTCTGATATCATGACATTAGTGACGTCACCACAGAGGCGACAAAAGACAGCAAGATAAAGCAAAGTCAAGATTAGTGGGTTTCCGGGGTCCGTGTGAAACCAACATTAGAAAAAGAAGAACACAAAAGTGCACAACCGTCTGTATCCAACCCATGTCCGGAAATGCACAATTCTCATTCCAAGTTGTAGTGGTACCTCTTCTCGCAGATACATTATGAGTCGCAAATATTTTGTGGAATTCACACAAGGCTTTCACTCACTTCACAAAAGCTGCACATAATGTCATGTCAAAATAAGAGAGGGCACAGGTCTTACCTTGGTGTGGAGCTTAGACAACTGCTTTTCGTCCAGGTAAGTCTGAGTGTAGACACGTCTCTTATAGCGAAACTGCAACATAAATACAAGTTTATATTAATATTAAGTTTTCCTTTCCTTGCATTTGTGCACTGGCAGTCTCACAAAAGTACCAGACCAGAAACATATGGGTGCACATATATTAAAAGTCATTTAAATAAAGAAAAATGTCAGTATCAGCTTCTCAAAAGACCATACTGAGTGAAATAATTCATCCGATATGAGTTTGCCTTTTGAGAGAGGAAGTGGGAGACGGGAGGAAGAAAGTAAATGAGAGTTCTGACTCAATAAACTTTGAGTGACATCTAAGGAGAAGCTATTTATCTGTACATGGTTGTCTCGTTCTTATCTTTTCCATATATTACATGTTGCTTGAAAACTGACCTCTTTGAAGCTTGTGCATAAAGAATCGATTGCAAAACAACAAAGAAAAAGATTTCCAGTCTCAACTAAAAATAAAAAAGGCACCAACAAAGCACGGCTCCAAGGGTTGAAAGATTAAAAATACAAGTGACTTCATTCATTACAGTGGAATAATTTTTCAATCCCTCCAGGATACTGTAACTTTTTGTCTCTGGTCAAAGAAAAAACGTAATTTAGTTGCCAGTTTTCTATTTGACGAAGTTAAATGCACTTTGTGGCATTTGGGGGGGTTCTTGTGAGGGAAGTTGTGCAAATTGAGGGAACCTACTAAAAGGAGGTAATACATTTATCAAATATACTAAGAAACTACAACTGTATTAAGAAGCTACAAAAAACAAAAAAAACCTGTTCAATGATAATAAAAAAGGTTTCAAAGCAATTTTTGAAAAGGGTCCACCAAGAGATGAAGGCCATGACAAACTTGACGTGCACAGGGTTATACCTTGACAAATGCATTATTCTCTTTTAAAATTGCTTTCACCTCATGATTATTTAACTTATTAGGTTTAGTTTCTTCAAATGATATATTGAGGTCAGCTGTGTTTATTTAAGTAAGGGGGTTGGGTTTAATAATAATAATAATAATAATAATAATAATAATAATAATAATAATAAAGGGAATGAGAAGGAACAAACAGCTTGCTTTTGTCACCGAAAGTCAATAAATTAGGAAATTAACCAACAAATAATTATGGCATTTTATAACCATGTCAATAACATCACAATCCTCAATTAGTATGTGAGCAGAAATTAGCATATTGTTCAAATACCCGCAAACATTTGTATTGTGCCCATCAATCTAATTCAAACAGCATTTCTAAAGGAGTGTTAAAAAGATGTTTTGATGCTTTATTATGATGGTTACTCAAAAGGGATAAGACTCTTGTGCTTTGACTGCTGCCAAATGGGTTAGTGATTCAGCGCCACTCCGCTCTGATACAATTTCCCAACTTGTCAAATGCCGGATCATTCGATTCATTAGGTCTGCTGAAAACTGCTTGTTTAGTGCACAAGATTTACTGAACTCTGACAGGCTGTAATAGCTTTCAAAGTTTTGCGAGTTTCGTTGCCCAGGACTCACAGGGTACCTCCGGTCTCTTGGAATCTGTCTGAGCACACGCACATTCATTTAGACACACTGGATATGCACATGTGTGCAGGAGTGCAAGCGTAGCTGTGAGGACATTTATGCTGGTCGTCACATATGGGCTAAGGGCAGGCATTGGTAAATAAAACATTTAGAGACAGCTACTTACTGCTGAGGTTAAGATTACAGTGTGCAGCCAAGGGAACGTATGTGTGTCACTGAATGATCTAACAAAGATAGAAAAATGCCTGGAGGTGTGTCAGCATGTTCACATCTGACTGTCCACCAATGCAAAGTCTTCAATAAGTCAGAAGGATTTTGAGCTGCTAATCCAGACCTGTCAATGATCTACAAGCTGGCCTGAGGGAATAACTGCAGGTCTCCAAACCACACAACACACTCAAATACAAAAGCTGATCAGGAGCCGTGTCGGCGCCTGTACAGCTGCACTGTAAGCTTTTGAAAGTCAAACTGGTAACTTGAGGGAAGAGAAACAACAGATAAAATGCTCAGTTCAGACAGAGCATAGACAATAATGAAAGCTATGCCTAAAACACAATTGTGTGAATAGTTTCTGTTATTTTATTGGCTTCTAAATATTGTTATGTCAGGCCTGTGCCATTAGCATATCATAACTCTCGCTCTAAATGGCACGCCACCCGTCTCTGACATTTATGATATCAAGAGATGCCATTTCAAACTGCTGCTCCACTGAATTTAATCCTTTAACAGAGACATTAGATTCCATCAGGTTTTATTCACAATCTACAATCTCCTAAAGCAATGTGCGGAACTTTGCAATGATATCCCCCCCCCCCCCAAATTTCCTACTCCAAAGATTTTACTTTCCTAAAATTACACCGCTGCCTGTAAAGTGAAATAACTCTAAATACCTGTGATTCTCCCAGATCACAGAACCATGATGGACAAGAACCACAATTATCTCAAGGAGAAGACAGACAACACGCTGTCACCGAGTGCAGCATTATTGCCACAAGGTTTGACTGACAAATCATGACAGACAAAACATAGATTGTGCCTAAAATGATTCATACACACCCTCAGCTGCAGTGTAAAGCAGTGAAGTGCATGTGCACACGTTTGCACGGCGTCATGCCAGCACCGGCACACTTCAGTGGCAATGGGCAGAAATTAATTGAACAACAAGAACGTGAAACGTGTTTATGAAAGAATATGACCTCAGGCACCCTCATGTTTTGTACAAGAAGGTCACCGTCATAATACACTAGCTACTGGAGGGGGGGAGGGGGGGGTCATTCTCCTTTGCCAACTAAAGGCTAAAAGTACAAAAGGCTGCACTTAGCAACTACTGATTGTCTCTTGTTGTGAGCAAACCTTATATTTATTACAAACCTTATCTTGCAACTTTATATATGAAGGTGCTTAATTAAAAACAACCAAAAGATTGAAGGAAATATAATTATAAAAGTGTTATGACAATAATAGTTATTTGGAAGGAGACAAAGCGAGCGCACACACACGCACACGCACACACACACACAGGCCTTCAATGCAGACAATATGAATTGATATTCGTGTTTAGTGACATTCTTTATAGCCTCATACATACACATGGTGCACACCTACCTCCAGGTAAGGTACAGGAGCAATGGATGGGAAGGGATATTCCCTTAGCTGTCTCTCCTCATCCAGAAACTTGCCAGCCTTGCCGTTGTAAGCCGGCTGGAATAGGCCATAGTTGAGTACATCCTTCAGGCTCTGGTTGAGAGTGCACAGGATTCTCTGCTTGGACCGCCAGATTGGAGCATCCACATTGAATTTCATACATTTCTGCAGAGACAAGAGCAAAGAGGCGAAGCATGTGTCATTTTTCTGACAATCATATGTTCCATTTTAAATGGAGGAAAACAAAGAGATTGAGGAGTGACAGTTCCCTGATAGGATTTCACTGATATCTCAAAATTTCAGTGGCAAGAAAATCGTCCTTGTATTATCATACCAGTCATAAAAGAGCCTGCTACAACCGAGAGACATTAAAAGAGTATTACACCTTCATTGTCACGCCTGAGGCAGAATAAAAAAGCTTTTTTCTTACGACAAGCAACTCTCATAGGTATAGTGGCATTTTATCATTAGCCATTAGTTTTCATCTGAAGGTCATCTGAAGAGCCAGTGGTAGTTATTACAGTAAACTAAACAAAACTGTATTCTAAGCAAAAACGTTTGACAGCATGTTCTTATCTTGCTGAAACCCCTTTTTTTAGTATCATAAATGTGTATCTACATGAGTGTGCATTATTCATTCTTGTAAAATTAAGCAACACAATATACAAGAGCTACACCAGGTCACAGTCTGGATTCCGGTGGGAGAAATGTGGTACATTAATAACCATATACAATATGCAAAGCACACCGCGCACTCAAATACATCTTTGAGATATCACTTCTGCAGTCCCTCTAAATAGTTTAAGCCAACAGTTAACTATTAGTGGATTACATTTAATTTAATATGCAAACAATGCAAACTGTCTACTTTAAAACTATCTGGCTCAGAGTAGCGAGTGGAGGGTTGTGATGAGGGCAGAGCACTTCCCTCCAGTTACCACATTGTGGAGCCTAAGCTACAGAGCAGAGAGAGAGAGAGAGAGAGAGAGAGTCAGACACATAGACAGACAGATCCATGACCATTCAATCAATCACTGCCAATTGCTATATTGCCTTCTAAACCTCAATGCTCCAATTCTGCACTTTAATTTTAACTCCAAGAAACAAGTGTAGAGGAAAGACTTTTTTTTTTCTTTCTCATAGCAATACAATATAATCATTGCATGCAAATATCCGAAGCATTAACTTTTGACCCGATGAAAAGTGGCAAAATAAACCATTACAAAATCTGTGGGTCAAATGTCATAGGAGTATGCATAATTGGCAGAGTATTACCACAGAGTTGGAGTTTTAAAATATGTATGAGTTCACTAACAATGACTAAAGTGAGTCCTTTCTGTACTGCTTCAGGCTTTATAAAAGGTGTCCGACTGTTGCGAACATAATTTTGTTGCGAAGGGACCAAAGTAATCAGAACTATGTCTGGCACTGAGGCATTCCCATTACTTTTGAAATGGAGGTAGGTTTTGTTTAACCCGCTTCCCTTGAGACAAACAGACAACATTTTAAGATTGGTAGTGAGGCACACGATTACTTGCAGATCAGGACAGCAACCTCGATTTCCTATTCTGGCAGTCTACTGGTCAGTAATGGAGAACTGCAAACATGCAGCTGCCCTGAATATGATAAACTCTTCTGAAAAATTTGCATAATGCAGTAGATGAGAGACAATTTAATCCATTCACTTGGGCAACAAATAATGATATGGAGCAAATTTGAAGGAAATTAATCATTTGTACCCAGATTTAAAGCTTTCCAATTGGGTTGAACCTTGATGAGTAATTCAAGTACTTAGAAATCCTTACATAGCCCACTTTTGACATTCAATAACATTCAATAAGCTCACTCATTATCTGTCGTGTTTATAATGATTGAGACACTTTTTTTTATTTTTCCAGTTATCAGTTGACCAGTCAATCCAGGCACGTGTCGTTTTCAGGTCTGCCTCTGTGTCATACTAACATAAAGTCCCATGCAGTGAAATTGAAAGATTGATTATTATTTATGAAGAAGGAGCACCAAAAACATTCATTCCAAAAATAGACCAGTGGCCATTAGTGGTTACAGTATATGTGAAAAACATCCTGCTGATATTGGGTGTTTGTTTTTTTACTAGTGAAACACTTTTTAAACAGCTCTCTCTCAGCGAACACTTTGAATTTTCTTCTTTGAATGCAAATGCTGGAAATCAACCCATTTGAAGTGGGGGAAAAATAATGAACCTCTGCAAGGTTAGATTTAATCAGTTGTGTGGTGCTTTACCTTGATTTTAGTTTTAAATGTGACGGCACAAGATGTACATTCACATTAACGCATTCCTGAACAAGTTGTTCTCAGTGGTACAAAGGGAGGAAATAACATGATAAAATACATACAAATGCCCCAAATAAACATAAAATGGAAGTCTGAAGATGATACAGCCTTGGCCAGTCAACTCTGAGAATATGAATACAGCAGCGTAGTGGTGCAGAGGTTAGCACTGTGCCACCGTATTACTGTAATAAAAGCAGGGCTGCTTTTGTTTTAAGTAAACGTATCAGAGTTCATTACCGATGACTCACCTCCCTGCAATTATTCTAATTTCTAATAATTCCGAGTCGCTGTGTCTTTCTTCTTGTCTGTAATGTTGTATTATGATTTCACAAACTAAATTGGATATTTTCTTCCACAACTACATTCTACCCATTGATCAAATGTAGGAGAGAGATTAGAGGTAAGACACAATCATGAGAAAAGACACATACTTGCTGAAAATAATTTTTGCAAACAAGCAAGCATGAAGACCATCAGCAAGAACTTCACTTAATGCAAATGCTTTATAAAAGATCAATGGCTGGACGCTGTCCAAGAGATTTTTTTTTGATGGAGAAACTGACACATATTAAAATACTAAAAGAGAATATAGTCTATAAAAGGTTTATGAAACAGCACAGGGCAAATGCAGAGAAACAATCCCAGAGAGAAAACCCATGCATGCATGGAGTACAACACAACCGGAGTACAATTATAAAAATAGAAATTGATTTCTAAATGTATTATATTTTCTTGTTAGTGGTGGGGGTGGTTACGTTTGTCAGCGTATATATATATATATCAGGTCATAGATTTAAATAAACTAAAGTCCTTTCTGTAGTAATATAAAAATATAAAAATACCTAGCTGAACTTTATATAAAACAATGAATTAAATTTCAAGCTTATTTCAGAAAAACAAAAATTTTTGAACCTCGATCATAAAATCTTTCAACCATCAGTGATGTGACCTGATCACTCTTAAATCTGTCATCTAACTGTTGCATCAGCTGATTCTTTTAATTCACTGCAACTGATCAATCCTCTGTAACAGTTGAAGGCAAGAATAAATACTCATGAAAATCAACCCACAGAGCTCTAAGATTTCTCATTCAACGAAAATTCTGCCTCATTGAGAACCATGATATTACACTGACCATGATATGATGACATTTTAAGATGATGCTCACACTGATACAGTAACCCAATGAAGTAATGCTTTCAAAGGCCTCTTCAGAATGTATTTTATTACTTTTTCGAGTATTGTTTGTTTTGGTTTGCTTGTCCATGCATATAATATGTGACTTGTCACAAATGCTGGGAAACTAACAAGAACTCAAAACAAATGAATAAAAAGAAACCAAATGGCGACACAATGATGGGGAATTGGCAAGTTTAAATAGATGAATCAAAATGATTTTTTTTTTAGGTCACACTGCAACTGCCTGCGCAAAACATATTTGATTAGCTCATCAATCACATGTAAGGCTGCTCCGTTTCTGTTTTTGTTTTGTACAATTAACCAAAAAGTCATGAGGTATCACTATACTTTGTTGATGGCAGTGTGGGCAGCAAGGCGGCCACTGTTCAACAAAAACACCACTTTCATAAATCATATTACAATTACTGTTGTATAAATTTGAGTTCCAATTAAAAACCATTAACGTCAGGCTGTGCTCAAGACAAACAACGACGAGAAAAACAGAGCAGAAAGAATATATCGAATGCACTCGAGTGTAGGACGATGGCAGGACATTTGTAAGCTATTAGGTCATAACAGAAGGTTTAGAGACATTAAGGATATGCACAGAAGTGCTCAGGGCAACAGAGTAGCAAATACCACAAGGATCTGCAACAATAACCAAAGCTAAAATCCAGTTTGGTTCAACATGGTGTTTAAGAGAGAGTATCACTGTTCAAAGTTAAATCAGACATAGAAAATTACTCAAACATTATGAGTTACAGCTCAGTCAGGTTTATGTGACAATGGGTTGAAAAGACAGTCTCATAGTATTATACCATTTTGTGCTCTCCTCCTTGTTTTTTTAAAAATCCGAAATGGGAATCCTCGTTCCAACAAGAGGTGGCGAGTCAGCAAAGTATACATTGTTTTGCTATTCATTTTGTTGTGTCTCTGAAAAACAGGCTTTCCTCAAAAAGTCTAAAATGTAAACTATGAATTAATCTCTCCTTTTACTAATAGCATTCAAGAAATGAGAGGAAAAGACAATATATGACTGGAGAAGACAAACCGATAGAGTTTACATAATCATAGCCTGAGGGTCGGGGTGATGGGGCAGAGTGAGATAGTGAAAAATGTCATTAAACACGAATATCAATTCATATTGTCTGCATTGAAGGCCTGTGTGTGTGTGTGTGTGTGTGTGTGTGTGTGTGTGTGTGTGTGTGTGTGTGTGTGTGTGTGTGTGTGTGTGTGTGTGTGTGCATACGTCTATCAAAGGACACAATCTGACAGCACAATCCAAACAAACTTTGGAAATGCTCAGATGCTAGAAACCATAAGATGGAGATGGTTTTTTTGAGAAAATGGACTGCCACTCTTCTCGACTGAAACAAGATTTATTCCTTCTATGTTTCCACAGTACCTATCTACTCCATGTATGCTGAGCTGTTGCCACAGTAAATGGGATTATGACAAGGATAACCATGTCATTTAACACAGCAGGAAGAAGGTGTCAGTCTTAAAGCACTGCTGCCCTATTGAGCCGAGATATTATTAACTCACAAAAGACGCAGGTGATGGGAGAGCAAATGAGTAACCAGAAACTCTGTTTAACCAGTAATAACTGAAACCAACGACAGTTCAGGGATTTTCTGCTCATTACTTGCAATAAAACAGACACTAAAAGACCCATTAAGAAGATTATGCTGCAGAGACTAAACCTACGGATGCCTGCCAGACGAGGTGAAGCAGTAGGTGTGCTAATGTGAGACACTGGTAGGCTTTTTACTGTTAGTCCTTCAGATAAGCCATCGTTTCTCTAAAGGTATCTTGATATGTGACGGTTTTATATAACAACCGGTGAAGCGTGGCTAACTGCTGCTCCGTCACATAATATTGTATTTAAAAATGCATTTCATACATTATAAATGAAATACAACTGCTTCTGCTGCCTCTAGTCTGTTGGAAGATAGGTCATGCAGCTTTAATCCCCAATGGCCAGTTGTTCTTGAAAGATGAGAAAGATGCTGACCTCAAAGTGGTCCTGAGGATGTTAAACAATTTAAAAGAAAAGAAAAAAAGTGTTCATTGCGAGCAATCCATGTAGTTTTTTTTTTGTTTGTTTTTCCACCTCAAAACTGTCAGATATTCAATTCCAATCACCTTTCTCGATAATGGAGCAAGTCATTGGAATCGATATCTATGTGGTAAAAGATGCATCATTCATAAAAACAACATACATATTGCAATGACTAAAAAAACAAATAGAGTTCTATATTGAACAATGAGAATAACACAACAATAAATCATTTCAGTGTGCATCAGTAAATAATATATTTGATTAACTGTATGGGCTACAAAAACAAACGACCAAAACTTTACGGAAATCAACAATTCTTCAAATGTCTAATCAGAAATATCGCAATAACTATAATATATGACAGAACGAACTTGCTAATCTTGTGATTTGTATTATATGTAGCGCTATTGTAATATTTGGCATTAAAAATTCCTATTAAAAAAAATGAGGAGGAAACAAGCAGCAGCTGTTATGGTGATGCACAGCTATCTGCTGCTCCGGCCTGAGGTAATGATGTTTCTGTTTTTTCATCCGACTGTGTTGGATAGCCATGTGACAAAAGCAGCTTCTGCCCCAAACCAAGGAAAACAACCCAGAAACCAGCACACAGAAGATTTACCTGAATTATGGAACACCTCTCTCCAGCAGTACTCTACAAGAATATCAATTTTTAAAAGTGTTTTTACGGGGAAGCATCTGTTTTAATGTTTGATTATCTGTTTTGGACCCTTTTTACTAGTTTGCCAAATTAAATCAAGTCATGAGTGCAACAACCTTGCAACTAAATTATGTAACACAAATTGAGTGTGTGGAGATCCTCAAAACCTATTAAATGCATGTGAGTAAAATGCACCTGCGTGTGTCAAAAAGGTACTGTAAATCCTCAGTGAAATGGTCGCTGGGTCTTCATCCACTCTCGCGTTCCGTGCTCAGCCATGTGTGACTACATTCTCCAGGAGTAAAGCCCTCGTCTTGATCCTACACTCACACACCATAACAGTGTCACAACAAATCCAACGTAAATAACAGAAAGAAACAAGCATGAAAAGTGGACCAGAAAAATGTTGAAATGTTGGATATGTAGTTTGATCGAAGCGTGCGATTTTCACATTGCAGATCCTAAACATGGACACATTTGTGTGAGGGACTCTTTACTTTCTGTTTGTAAACACACCTATTTCTTTTACATTGTACAAATGTAACTGCTAAAAGAAAATGTCCTTGAAATCATCAGAGGCATATAATCTTAATATAAGATTCCCGCTTTAATGATTGCAGACGAGAATGGGAACAATAAGATCCATAGGGAGCTGTGGTTAGTTCATGATGTGAGAATAGCAGAATTAGAACAGAAGATACAGCAGTAAGTATATGTATGAGGAGTTACATAAGAGGTCCCCACAACACCACAGGGACATGACTGGTCACAGCACTTAAGGTGCAGTTGTCATAAATACTGAATCCCAGGTTTTTGGTGTTTTTGTATCCCGACACCCAGTGTGGCCTTTTGTGTTTATCACTTTACCTCCACATCACACTCATTCACACTCCTGACTGAGATCTGACACCGTGGAACGTTCATATCTTCAGCCTCCCCACTGCTTTCACACTCTTTCATCAAAGGCGGCGCCTTGATCTTTTGTCTGGTTAAATTAGACACATTAAGTGTAGGATGATTGGACAGGAGAACACAGGCTTCAGTGAAGAAATGTGACACAAGCTGTGGTTCAGATGTGTTGAACACGGCGGAACAATGAGCACAGGAAGACAGAGAAGATTGTGTAATCTCAATTAATTACCGTTTGAAATAGTTTGAAGCGAGATATGGATCATTGGGAGTTAGGAGATATGAAGCTAACAGGATTTAAAAGGTATTAGCCTCTCCTTGTGGATCTAACTATCTCAAATAAAGGTCTTTTTTTAAACTATGACATCTACTAAAAGAAGAAAACCGCAACTCATACTATGGGACTTTAATCAAGGCTGTTTTTGTGATTTAGCACTAACACCTCAAAGCAAAAATACCCCTGGTTCAAACCTACTGGCTTTCAGGCTGGGGAAATTGCATAGCGTCGTTCAATAAACTAAAAGGTAGCAGTTCGCACTCCAAGCACACAGCGAAAAGATCTCAGTTTAAGCCAGTGCCTTGATTGGCATTTCTGTGTGGAGTTTGTATGTTTTTGTTGTGTCTGCAGGGTTTTGTCTGGATACGGCATCGTTCCTCTACTATCCAGAAGCATGCTATCTAGGGCAATTGGCAGGCAGTGTGTTTTACAGTGATTTTCAGCAAGACTGCGTAACTTACTGCTTTGATGGACCCATGGTGTGTTCAGATAAGTTTACAAAACCCCAGGACCCTAACCTGGGAAAAGTTTGTATAAAGAAGGGAAAAGAAGGTCAATGAAGTTAGTGTTGGCACTAACTTCATATACTGCCTTATTCCATGCAGTATATTTACAAAGCCTTGTATTGGATGGAATATATATTTATATTATAATTCATTATAAATATAAATAATGCCCAGCTTTACATTTGATCTCACAAAACCAAAACCTAGTGAATTTGTGACAGATTTGAGAAATAACCCCTCACGTTCATAGAGTGATGAATACACATTTTCTCAAAATATTAGTTTTACTAATTCTAGTTGAAAGCAGTCTGTGCTTAGTGGAACATTCTGCACACCTATTCTAAAGACTTTGCACTTATATTACAGAGATTTAACTTTATAAATGCATTAAGGTTTTAATAACTCACTAAACATGTTGGTAAATATCCTGGGTTTTCTTTATTAAACTCAAAAGCTCTGGAAAAAAGATTGAGTACAAAAATGTTAAGATAATAATATAAAAAAAAAAAAAAACTGAACTCTATGCTGAAAACATTAGGTCAGGACTATTTTAGAATTGGCGTCCAGCATGGGTGGCATCACTATCACGGGAAAATAAAAGACAATCCAGCGTGAATTCAAGCTCATTTAAGTATAAACAGGTTAAGCGAGTATGTACAAACACAAGACGTACACTTTAAGTGATTACGACAACGGAATTGTAGCCAAAGCCCAAAAACTACTTTGTGTGTGTGTGTGTGTGTGTGTGTGTGTGTGTGTGTGTGTGTGTGTGTGTGTGTGTGTGTGTGTGTGTGTGTGTGTGTGTGTGTGTGTGCTGATGTAAGCAAGGATGATGCATAGAGGACATCACTATCGTATCTCTTAAGGCACAGATGGCATCCAGTATCAATAGGAGGAGACAGGGGTATTGTTGTTGCCTTTTAGCACAAAGTGATGCATCAACAGAGAAGAGAAAGAAAGAGTGAAGCATTGTGGTGAAAGAAGAAGGGAGAAGTGCTGAGATGATGGAGTGTAATGACTCTCACACAGCCGTGTCTTCATCTCCCAAGACCTCTGGCTGTCGCTGCCCAGATGACATATGCACTAATTAACACTGCTGAGCCTCCTACTGGAGGTGGGGAGAGCTACGAGTCCGACCCAAAGCTCCAAAGGGAGACGGTAATACAGATCACAAATAGAGCAAACATGTGTTGGCTCACTTGTAAACCACATTATGCAGCGGGTGAGTTTAAAACCGTTTAGTTATCAGATACTATGGCAGCGGTGTGTGTGTGTGTGTGTGTGTGTGTGTGTGTGTGTGTGTGTGTGTGTGTGTGTGTGTGTGTGTGTGTGTGTGTGTGTGTGTGTGTGTGTGTGTGTGTGTGTGTGTGTGTGTGTGTGTGTGTGTGTGTGTGTGTGTGTGTGTGTGTGTGCGCGTGTGTGCGTGAGTGCGTGCGCTATCATTCAATCCATGTCCACCTTGGGTTTATTTGACGGATCAAATTAAATGCCTCTGTCTGTTCTTATACTCTCAACTGGTTCTTTTTGGCAGCAGTCCAGAACAACAGCAGATGCATGTTTTTGTCTCAATCTGAGCGCCCTTCAGGGATACGCTGCCCTGGGATATAAACTAATACCGTTTGATCTTGAAGACCTCCATATTCATGAGCTCTATATAATGAATCAACAGCGAGAAGTATCATTTAACGAACAAATATATTTATCAAACAACAAATATAGTACTTCTAAATTCTAAATGTAGCCTGGAGTATCTGCCAGATTCTACACGATGTAACAAGTTTGGAGAAGTCACGCAGCCCGACGATATAATTTTGATATGGGTCAATGATCAAATGTTCAATCTGCAGCTGCTCTTAAAAAGGTTATAGGACCATCTTACAAGGTGTAAAAGTTCAGAAAGTAATACATGCCACAACTGTTTTTAAAGGGGAAAAACGTTAAGCCAAAGAAAGCCCATCCTACACCCTCATCAGAAGAGTGCCAGAGTGTAACAGGAGACAAACACCATCTGATATTAAACATGACATTAGTGGCGTCAGGTTACACATTACCTTCATGCCACAACATTGAAGAATTAGCATGTCACTTCACTTCAGATAAATGTGCCAATGCAGTGCATACACATGAAGGAATTAGGGAGTATAGCCATCATTTAAAGGACCAGGCATCCTTCTGGTTCTTTGAGTAATAGTTTGATGGGTTTATGTAAAGCGATGCACCAACTCCTATTAATGAAGCTTCCTAATGTGTGTTTTAGCAGGTGCGCACAAACTGAACACAACCATGTTTACAGATTTTTAAGTGCTTTTTTTTTGTATCTCCATCAAAATACTTTTGTAAATCATTAAAAGTGTGTATTAAAATTGAACCTCCAAACACTCTTTTAGTCATAAGCAAGAACATTCTTGGTTAGATTCTGAGCTGGGCTGTGGCGTTTGCATGTTCTCTCTGTGCTGGATTTTCTACATGTTCACCAGATTCCTCCATCCATCAATCCAGGGACCTTCTTGCTGTTAGTAATAGAAAGCCAATCACTATGCAAATGTGCAGTCCTAGTTTCTTCCTGTAGTCCAAAATCCTCCATTTGAGGCTAACTAGTGACTCCAAACTGTCCTTAAGTGAAAGTCTGAGGGCCTCGTCTACTAAAGGTTTCCACATAAAAGAAAGAGGTGCAAAATTTATATTGTGCCCACACACATAAGCGGTAGCTGATTTACTAATAGGACACACTGAAGATTGCGTCTTGCAGACATGCAAAATGAAACACTATCCGTTTCGAATATTTGCCGTCATGAAAATAGTTTATCTGGGGTGTGATCCAGTTCACACAAAATACTGGAAGGAGATAATTTTTTTTAAAAAAGAAGAAGAAGAAGAAAAGAAAAGAAAAAAAATACCATTTGAAATATTAAAAATCAATAATGATTTGAATGAATCAATTCCCATGACCACTTCAACTCTCCTTTTACACTGTTGTATAAGTCTGACTGACTCCATCACTGTGACATGACAGCTGTCACAAGCATGTTGGGGCTTTTATGAATCCAAGCTTTACATGTGTCATGTTAGCTTCCTGCTCACCCCTTGAAGAAACATGTTAAACGTCCTTCACTCATCAATGAAATATGTGATGGCATTGTAGTGCTCGCAAATACCACCCATCTTTTATTTCTCTCCCCATTCCAATCACTGCATGTGACAAGTCAACCATGAAGCATTGCTGCTGCAAGTAAACACATCACAGGGGCACATCTGGCTGTGGCCAAACTCATAAGAACACAGCATGTCTCCATTTATGTCCATCACAGACAGCACCACCCACCGTTATCGAATTAGACAGTCATAGATCTTGACTTGATGTGTTATATTTGGTTTCAACGTGAATGCTGTGAACAACCCTCTGTTAATCTCGAGCCTAATTATCGGAAAGTAACAATGGGTGCATACAAAGTGGACTCTCGGGTAAATCTCCAAATGCCATAACACACAATGAACATTGCCCCCAAGGGTTTACATCGGCACTATTACCATCCCGCACCCTTGAGACAAAAAAGGCAAGAATGGCATTGATTCAATTAACTCAGATTAATTGCTACTATCAAGAATCAGACACCTTGAAAGGCACTGCGTGAACACACACTGCACACTCTATTCTCATGGAAATGCTGAGGCTGGACTTTGCCTAATTATGGACAATGGTGCGTGGTTCATGCCGCCCATTGCACACGAATAGTTGGGTTTAATTTGTGGTGAAATGGCATGTTGTGAGCAAGCAAAGGTATCTGTTGGTAATGTAAGGCCTCGAGCTATAGCAGCATTATAGTAGAGACCTCAGAAACATAAAGGAGCTGTGGTACCTAATGTGGAGACAATTAACTTATTATCTACAAAGACAGCAAAAATTGCTGCAACGCCACAAAAAAAATGATGAAAAGGTGACCGTATAGCCAAGGTTACCCTGTTAAAAATTGCACAGCCTGCTGATATGTGTATCTTAATCTCTTAAGAGCTTGAACTCCACCTGTCAGTCATGTGCAGGCAAACTTTACCGTGTTGGCGAGAAATAATGGTCCCCTAATTCCTGACTATTGTCATTATTATAGATGGAAATACTTGGAAATGATCCAATCTTGAATAATCACAACATTTATCCAAATGTCTAAAGTTACTCAAAGAAAAAAAAGGCAATTGTTATAATATTGGACTGATATTAGAAAAAAGATTTTCACAGAGAATACAAATGTAGCATCAACAGTACATACTGCAGGGAAACTGAAATTGTACTACTTTCACACTGAAAGCATTTACCCGACAATGTTCCATAAGGCAGTCCGACTAAAGATTAATAACAATATCATCACCCACACATGAAATGATGATTGTAACAGTGTGAAACACACAAACATAGAAATGATATGTATGCCACGTGAATACAAATAAGCTGTAATCATTTGAACTGATAAAAGGTTTACTTAAAAATGAAATGGAAATGATGCACAAATGCTGCCGCGATAATGAAATCAAATGTATTATTTTTTGATCTTTCCACCGAGAAATTGAAACATTTGAAACTTGGAATGGATTTTGATGGATTTCGAAGGTCTACTTTGTCACTTGCCATGCACTCATGAACACACCACAAGACTTCATTAGATAATTGATTTATGGGCAGTGCAATGCTATTGACCTCGGAATTGTGGCACCAATCAGTTTGTTTGTTGTGCGGAATAATGAGTGTAGATGGTGAACAATAGATCCAGTAAACTGTAACACATGGAAGAAGATCCATCATGTGTTTCTGCTTCTGAACCCAGAGGCAGTGAGAATATAAAAGGAATCATAAAGTCTCAGGATTTCCAAGATATCTTAGAGAGGGATGTGTGAGGCGACGTTCTTGAGCCTCTCAGCAGCACAATGACCCACAGCACACATCAAGCAGCACAAAGAAATACCCAAAAAAGAAAAAGTAGATCTATTTTAAACCGAACTGCAATGGGACCTGACAAAAAAAATAAAAAATCGAAAATGAAATTTTTGTCACTGCATGCTAATGCAAGTTTCACACAATTGCTTATGTTTTTAGAAACTTGAGACATTTTATTTAATAGTTTGATCATACAAAATGTGTTTATTTGCATTTTACTGAACTTGGAGTTTGGGAGCATTGTAATATTACCTACGTCTTCAAGTGTAAACAGATAAGATGCTTTTTGTCAGCATCTAACCAAACTAAAAATGACTGCACAAACATTTTAGCCACAAAGCATAATGCCATTATTAAAAATTATAAAGACCCAAACAACACATGAGGTTCTCAAGGCCAGTCAAATCACATTTAGTGTGATAATGAGTTACCTTTAAAGAAACACCAGTTATCCTTCATGCACTTACTATAAACTTTGAGGCGATGATTGTTGCTTTTTTTTCCACCTTAATTTCAAAATGCTTTCATGATGATTTGAATTCCAGAAGAAAAGGGGTGAATACGAGAGAGTTCACATGCGGAATGAAAGGATGTGTCAATAGGAGACTAATGGGTTGTGGAGAGTTTGAGGAGAAGATAAATGTGCATTTTAGGAAAAAAAATGAACTAAGAAGCTTTAAAATTGAAACTCGGGAACATGTTGCCTCGACAAATAACCCTGCATCTGAATTTCTAAAGCAATCACGGACTGTAGACTCTGGAAACTAGTGGTCCCTTCAAATTCAAGCATTTAACATATTTTGTACCGCAAATACAGTAATCTCTGAAAAAACTGTGTTGCGCACAAGTCAACATCACTTTAGCGATTCACATACAAATAAAACAAAAAAACAACAACAAAAAAACACTAGATATAAAAGATACTTTGGTTTGACTCATCAGAAAAAAATTGGTCAACTTCAAGAAAGTGCAAGCCCTTCAGACATTGTTTAGAAAATCAGTGTATGTGACTTGAACTTCCAAAACACACAACATAAACATCAATAAAGAAGAAAAAACAAAACAAAACAAACAAAACAAAAACTTAAGTGTGACAGTCATGTTTGCCGCCTGGGGGTGCACACAGAGGGACATGGAGCTAGATTACCATGATTTCTTCTGTAATTAACATAAATCACCAACTCAAATCACACAGCGACGTGCACTGCTGCACGTTCCTCGGCCTGTCACCTCATGGCCGGGCGGCTCCTCCTTTACTGGGCAGAGAGGTAATTAGCACCTGATGAGAGTCAGGTGCGCTGCCTCCGCCACCGCTCTGCCACGTTCAAATAATGGAAAGATGAAATATATACGACACACCAAAAAACATGCAACGCTGCTTTGAAGCAGAACTCTTCCTGCGTGCATTTCTCTGCTTCTGTGTTTATACCAAACTTTCTGTCCACTTCAAGGACTCCGACGCACACTGCATTTCAAATCTACTCTACGTTTTGCAGCATCCTCCACAGAAACAGGACATCCTGCATCTTCACAATCCTATTACACAGCACAAAGCTGCCTGCAGTCTGAAAACAAATCGAAACTCAGAGAACACATTATATAATGATTTTTATGGGGGGAAACGCTGCATTTTCAGGGGATGAATTCACGCTGCCTCCCAACCTTTTTTCTTTTCCCCTCCCCCTTCTAAATTTGGTTTTCTTAAATTTGCATGTCATCAGCCAGTTACTTTCGAGGTGTGCCAAGGAGCAGCGCACCCTCACTGGTTGCCAGGGAAACATGCTGAAACAGTCCAAGAGGGCTCCCTAGTTAAATGTTTTTTGGCACCAATTTCTTTCCATCAATTGTTGAGTAGAGCACACACACCTCTCACCATGTCGGGCTGTTATTTCAACAATGCCACAGATCACTTAAAATGTCACATTGATAAAACTTTTTTTTATTCTTTCACTTTTTCTTGAACTTTTATATACAAAAAAAAAACATTCAAAAAGTGTAACTCTGTCACATATTTCTCTTGATTTTAAAAACAATTTGATCTTTTTTGGGACAATATTACGATCAAATAACAGGCTACAACATTGTCAAACTGTGGCGCATCTGTCCACTGTCGTCCAAGCAATGTTATTTCTTTAATAACAACATGGTGTTTGGCACAGGGGCTAATTTCATATTCTGAATTGAAGTCTGAGCACACGTCATGATATAGATGCATCACCTGCCAGCAAAATGTGTGTGATTTCCATTGAATTTAAGCTTTTTGATTCATGTTACTGCCATCCTGTCTTTCCCCCATGACAGCCACATCACTGGTAATGGCTTACCTCAGAGCTCAGACAGCTCAACCAGTTGCTAAAGATTTTTCATTTTCACATGCCTGGCACACCTGATGTCTTTCAGCCCGTGTCAGAGGGTGGCTGATTCTCATGGATCAATTTGAAGGGCACTCATTTCCATGAGTCAGTGGCACCCCACTGTGGGTGTTTTTTGTAAATGTGAGGTGATGAAGCCAGTTCTGTTGAGCATTTTGTATTTCTCAAGAAAGTTGCGTTCATTGGGATTCCTATGAAGTTTGTGTGAATGAGAGGCTTCATTACAACAGCGTCGTCTGTTAATCTACAATAAGAGACGAACATGCATCTTCTTCCACTTCCTGTGACTGCAACGAGCACGGTGTTGGCACTGTCCACTGCGGCCACTGTGGCTGTTCCTGTCCGACACGACCAGTCCAGTGGGACAAGAAGGACTTGCTTTTCCCAGGTCAGACTACTCTATGCAACCCTGCTGCCACTTCCACGGCTCTGACACGTCTCTTCGTCGGGTTACCAGCGTCACCCTGGCCATGACTTGTTTAGTTTGGCACCGAAGATTGAAAGAACTGTAGTTAATTTCATTAAATTCTGATTTCGGCCTTGAGCTAAGAGGTGATGCATTAGTTGCAGAGTGCAGAAACATGTTCTCTGACTGTGCATGGCCACACTCAGGGGTCAACGCTCCGTCTAACCCACACTGGATAATTGAGTGAGTCACTGATTTAAAACAGTGAAAGACTCAAAGGTCACACTCATCATTTGTTTTTTTTTTTCAAATGGACTGTTAATATGGAAGTCAAAAGTGTAAAACAACAAAAAAAAGCCAGGGGACATTATTCTATGAAAGAATGTTATAAATGGACCCTTCACCTTGCCACTTCACAAAATCTACATATATATTATGAAAAATTAATGGTTGAGACTTGAATTTCAAACCTTACTTTCTGACTTTACCATCAGGCCTGGGTTTGACATATTTCAAAAGAATCACTCAAACATATTTCACATTATGGCATTGGCTTTCTGAAAATGTGTTGTGGTTATTTAATAGGAGGGACTGATGATGTGGAAAATCAGCATGTGCAACATTGGTGTATTGTTTTGTATGTCAAAGCTCTGGTCAGTATTAAATACAGAGTGCAAATATTCAAAATGGCACACAGAGTACATTTAATCCAGATATAATCTGGATGCACACTGTATATTACATAGGATATCTAGTAGAAGTTGCAAAAGAGACTGTATGACCATTCTGAAAAGAGAAATACTTTGCTCCATTCCAGTTGCATCGATAACATTAAACAAACCCTAACTGACATAATTCCAGTAAGATTTACTGCAGAGCTGCAGGGTTGCTTGAATTAGTATAAACTATGTCTGCCTTGCAGCTGATGACAGCGCCAGGTTTATGCAGCATTTTTGCAGCTTGGTAAACATTTTGAATTCATCCCACTGCATCATCACGCTAAAACTCAGAATATTGAGCTGCAGTGTCATTTTCAGCCTTGTGGCACAAAGTCACGACACACACACACACACACACACACACACACACACACACACACACACACACACACACACACACACACACACACACACACACACACACACACACACACACACACACACACACACACACACACACACACACACACACACACACACACACACACACACACACACACACACATATATAAAAAAGAGACAGTCATCCTGAAATATAGTGCCTTTGTAGTTTGTTTAGTTTAATGTTACCCCTCTTTTTTATTTATTACAGAAAAAAAGTAAAAACAGTAAATTGAATGACAGCTACTATACATTTTCTGTTTTTCCATTTCATATCAATGTTTTTCGATTTTTCTCCCAAGATTAAAATTTTAATAGCTGCCATCAAAAAACCTTTTCATTTAATTTTCCCATAGAAATGTAGAAACTTAGACTGTGGGAGGATGTGGGATTACCCAGAGAAAACAAAGCAAGAATAAGACCCCCCCCCCCCCCACCACCAATGATAGGCCCTGACTGGATTCAAACCCACAACCCTCTCACTATGAGAGTGCTAAATACTGCACGTCTATGCAACCATTATAAGGTTTAGAATTCAAAGTTTAAAAGTTTTGTCCAAGTATTTGCATACTGTCAGGTCACAGTACAACTGCTGGTCGTTGAACAATTAACCGCTGTATATAGTACATAATTAAATCATTTTTTTAATGGATTATGGAAAGCTACAGAAGTACAGTCTCAAAATAGATGAGAAGTGAATATGCTAATAATACATTCCCATTTCGTAAAAGTTCCATTAACCCTTCAGTTTTCTCTAAAAGCTCCAGTGTGGCTTATCAAGCTATTCTATGACATGGAAATAATTATAACATGAATGCACAATGTGTAACCATGTGATCAAACCAAGTGATGTGGGAAGCTCGAGACAATATCAAGAACTGTGCTTAAATATTATGATGCGATGCCTTTGAATAGAAACGGTTGAAGTCGAAATGACTTAATGTTTTAACATCATTAATGTGAATTCTTCTACTGAAACATGTGTGATTTGCTAGTTCTTCATCATAGTTTGTTGTGAACATGTAACGGCAGTCAAAAGTAAATTGTTGTCACTGTGGACCAGAGTGTGAGAGAAAGAGCCAGAAAACAAAGATTCAGTTGCTGAGAAATTCATTTCACCTCATATAAAACAGAAGTGCCTGATCTCCCCTGCTGGAAGAGGAATGAAGCGGAGTACTTCTGTAGTGCTGCTTATACTAAGTGTCTATATTGCCAAGGGATGCTTTTTTTTTCTCCCCATTGGCAAGGGAGTGGAAAGCATTCCTGTGTTGGCTTCAAGGATTGTCTTCAGAGAATCTCAAGAGCACTTGCTACTGTACATATACTATTTCACCTGAACTGTAGACAGTCTCATAAAAGACTCCATAAATAGACTGTTTTGTCTCATGGCAAAGTGGCACACCAGCCACCAGCTAGAAAAAGAATCCATATATTAAAATCCACTGTCCCCTTTATGATCATAGCTTACAATATTGCAGTGGAGAGCGGTATTCTCCCTGAGCAAATACAATTAATATCTGGACCAGACCTGTGAAAGAAGGACAGTTTGACTCAGCCAATATTAATGTCTCCATATATTCCCAGGCATCTCTCAGGCTAGACTCAGAGAAAGATGGAAAAAAACAAAAAACAAAGACATCTTCAACACTGAAGAAGAAAAGAATTAACAGAGAGGGAAGAACAAAATGAATAACGACATTAACTGAGCTCAAGCAAAAGGTTAATGAACAAATAAACCAATAAACCACAGAATTGAATGAGAATTCGCAATTACTGCGTTGAAGCTAACATGTCATTAGAACAAGAAAATACTAAGGACTAAAAAAGATCAGGTGATCTGCAAGAAAAAGATCTGTTAGAACCAGTGTGATGGAAAATGTATGACATCACTATTTTTAAAGACTTTTCAACAGGTCAAACTGAGCCATTTATAATCAAACAAGCACAAACCAAATATGTGTTGTCACTGTAGATTATGACTTTCTCTGAACGATGACTTGAAAATCCTGGCTTGCTATTTTGATAACAATATTTACATTGCTGTATATCACTTGAAATCAAATCAACCCTTCTTAAATACAATTCACAAAAAGGGTTGGAAGATGTAAAGGTTTAGTGAAAGAAAGAAACGGGGAGTAAAGAGGACTACGTCCTATGTTGAAGACAGATCACCGCAAGTAATGAAAAAAACTTATTTAGCTGGCAGCTTTAACATCTAAATAAGTTAACAAAGGGGTTTTGTTTGGCAGTTGTGCCTTTTCAAGTGGTTAAATGAAGGGGTCTTGACCACAGAGCAGCAGCAGAGAGAAGACGTGGCTGACCCAGACTTTGATGGCATCGATTTTGTTTGTGGGGAAAAGCAGAAGATGCTCACAGCACAGAGTGAATCCTCAGTTTCTTGACATTAAAGAGAATTAAATACAAAATCAATAGTTTAGACTGCATCCCTATATTGTCGTTTTCCACGAAGACGCCGTCGGATGGCCTGAATTATTTCGAGGCTTTTTGAGTGATAGCTACTTCACTTGTTTTATGAGTTCCCAAATTCTCTGTTCCAAAACTACGGCGCATCTGTTCTCATGTTACAGCATTTACTTTCATGTTGCATCAGAGTCACAATGTCTCTTTCTCCACTGCCGTGCAAAAAGCAGCGGACAGCTGCACGAAAGAAATACTAGGTTATAGATTTAAAAGATAAACCAACATAAACCCAATTCAAAAAAAAGGCTGGGATTGTTTGCAAATGTAAATAAAAACAGAATGCAATGATGTGAAAGTCACATAAAAGCCCCGGGCCTGACAGGATGTGTAAAAATAGGTGCCAATGCAACCCCATGCCATCAGAGATACTAGTTTCTGAACAGTGTGCTGATAAGTTGAACGGTTCACTTCCTGCTTAGTTCTTGGGATGCATGGATGAATTGTTCCCACGAGAATTTCATCTATGCATCAATCCATCCATCTATCCATCCATCCATCCATCCATCCATCCAACCAGTAATTCATCTATTGTCTGTACCGCCTTATCCAGTTCAGGATTGCGGGATGATGGAGCAAATCCCAACTGACAATGGGCGAAAGCAGGACACCAGTTCATTACAGGCCAAACAGAAATACTGACAGTCAAACAATCGAATAAACGTCTCCAAGATATCTTTTCAGACTGTGAGAGAAAAAAAAAAATACACATGCACAGGGGGAACATGCAAACCCTGAATTTGAACCACTGAACGTCTCACTATGCGAGCGACAGCCACTCCACCTATTTCAGACAGTGTAAGTAAAGTTTAGTACAGCAAAGATTGTGGTTTTTGTATCAAGTTTACATGCCTCTTCCTTTTTAGCATGATACGGCTTTAACTTGAATTCATGGATTCTGTCCTCGTGTCCCTGAGGCCCTTGCGGTGGGTTTTAAAGCAGTGCCACCTGAGAGCCAAAGGATCATCAGCATCCAATATTGACTTCTTGGCCCTTATGCTCAAAGACTTAAAATTGTTCGAATGATTTTCTTATACTATATACAATAAATGGTAGGATCGATTCAACCACTGCTCGGATTTCATTTAACAGTTTTTTCAATTGCAGGAACTCTTTCCACTTCTCTTTTTGGGGGTTTTCTTTAATGAACTGATGACATTACCTACTTTCAATATCTGGTACGTTGTCTGTGTTGTACGGCGTCTAAAATATGTAGTAATCGGAATTGCAAATCACCGCATCGTGTTTATAATCACATCTAGAACATTGTCCTAACCGTTTTGTAATTAGGGCTGTAAACAAGAAGGAAAGTTCAAAATTGGTCCTTGAACAACTGTGCTTGTAATCATTAAAAATAAATGTTGTGAGGTATACACCATGGCTGCACGTATCTTATCCTCTCTTTCTCTCGTCTTTATCATTGGTCAGGACCTTGTGAGCAGATGGAGGGCAGCAACAGGGAAAGAGGGAGGAATGAGGAAAAAGATGAAAATGAGGGGAATGGGTGTTATACAGGGTCAGAATTCTTTCTCTCTTTTTTCTCTGTCCCTTGATGGCTGTTGTGGCCAGATGGAGGTAGGGATATGCTAGCCACGTCGTGCGCCTCCACCGCCACTGCGAATGAAACCAAAAATAGCGGCATGAGGACATGAGAGGCTTTCCAGAGGGATGTCCAGCTACCACTGATATAACATTGCATATGTCAGTCTGTGTGTATTTAGAGAAACTGTCAAACCACTCTCGCGTGAAAGACTAAAGACAGCAGGGAGTTGAAGATATGAAGTGTGGATAAAAGGCAGAATAAACAGAAAGAAAGAAAGAACAGAAGACAGGAGGATGCAAAGAGAAAGAGGCTGTGATAAAAAAAAAAAAAAGATATCTATCAACACAAGAATTGCAAAAGACAATAAGATGAATACAGAATGACATAAGCAATAGAGGGAGATATCCAAAGAGGTCCAAATTCTGCCATGGTTTTCAGTCATATTACACACAGTACTAATTGTACTTCTTTCTACACTACAATGCCAAAATGTATCAAGCAAACCAAAACACCTATAATTCTATACTAAACAAATTAAAAGTCTGAACAAACAACAGATGTACACATTCTTACCATACTCTCAACTGACTTCACAGTTCCAACAGTTTTGAAGCTGCTCTCATTTCTGGTGTATATTGTATGTTTACTTGTTTTGTTTTTTTCATTCTGAGGTCTATTGTATACCAATCTATTTCATCTCGGTTAAGCTCACAAGCCTGAGGAAGCCAGGTCATCTGATGTATGACTATCAATTTGCTCTTCAACAACCTGGAGGGGTTTTTATTTAGATCTGATAATGTGATTATACAGAATGTTGTGGGGGGGGTCATAGTTGATAAATGTTAGGTTAAATTCTGCACAAAATCCAAGTAGAATACAATATCACACATAGAAATAAAATGTGATCCCCTTCACTGCATCTCACAAAGACTTCTGAGTGAGCCTGAAGATATTGAGACTCAAAGAACAGATTTCCACTTCCTACAGTTTCTCAACCCTCCCGGTTCCTTCCTCATCTCCTCAACAGCAGGTCAAACATGGAGATTTGACTTCACAAGCTGCTCACCGAATCCTCAAATCAATGTTGAGATGTTTCTTCTACTGGGACTACGAGAGGCAATAGAGTGGAATACTGAATTTGCTTTGTGATTCATTTGGGCTGCTGACTTTAACTCTACTTTTGTGATGAAGAAGTAATTATTAGAATAAAACAAAGCTACTTTTATTAAGCCCAACTTGTTTTTTTCTATATCTGCTGAGATTATATTTCACCATCATGTCGAGGCTGCCTTGTATGACTATAAAACCAAGGCATCAATAGCTTTCAGAAAGCAAAAAATTCAAGTTAATTTACTCTAATTCTGAAAACATGACTGTTGATTAAAAACTGCTCCAGATTACCATTTCCTGAAGCAGGGTGGACAATGACCAACATCAGAAAAACACATTTTTTTAACATCAGCAAAATAACTTCAGTATTCAAAAACTAAAAATAATGAATTGTTATGTTAAAATGTACAACTTAGGAATTCTAAAATTGAGAAAGAGCATTTCAGCCAGGTAGTGATTGGTGTAGTACAGGCTGGAGGCTGTGGCGCGATCTGGTAAAAGACACGACAACTTAGAATGATGAGACGTCCATCACTGAGCAAAGTGTTAACAATGTGGACTACTGAAATACAAAGAGAGGCCCATGCAACATCAATATATAGCTTGAACTGAAAAGAACAATCTCCAGAGCCATGGTACCTGCAGTACACTAAAAACAAAACCTTGAAAGAACCCACCAGAAATACGCTGTGAACAGTAGTGGCCGGATATATAGTAGATATAACCCCACATTGCATATTGCCACAGTGGAAAAAATGTCATTACTACAGTAGCAGAAGTACTGGATGGTGCCGGGATAGTGGTCACGATTCTCAGGTAAAAATAATTTACAGTAATTTTCCCTATTTTGTATATTGCAAATAACCTGAGAATCTGATAAATTAAGAACCCGGCCACTACAATAATGATCGGATTGTTGGATTGTTCTAATATATATAATTCACAGTCCACAACAATACCAGCATGTTCAAAGTTTTAAAGCTGGGCAGTCAAATACAAAAAAAAAATGTAATTTTGTTAGTAGCTTTGACTGCTGACATGACATTTGAAGAGTAGACTTTCTCCAATTTGCCACTTTGGTTCTTTTCACACATTCAACTCAAACTGCCAGCAATTTAAACTAAAAAAAATAATAAATCAATAACATAAAATCAATAAATTCTCCATGTAACACCTACTCGGCACCAAAAAATAAGCAGATAAACACTGAAAACTAGCTGCTGAATATGATGCAGTATTTTGGAGTTACAGAGTAATAATTTCCTGAGGGGTAGAAACCAGAAGTTTATCTAAGAGTCGCGAAGATATTGGAGTTATACCTGTAAAGTAGCAAGAAAAAAATACATAAAAAAAAAAAAACTATGCTGCTGCTCGGTTGCTGCTAAATGTTGGAATAAGTTTGACTGCAGTGTCTCCCAACTACATCATCTTTGCCTTTAATGGATATTCACCCGGAGCTGGCTGTTCTGGAGTCCGCTCAAAATCAAAGAAAAGGGCTTAGTTACTGCTGCATTTAGCAACATGTTGTGAACCAGTGTGATCAGTACCGTGGTTGTGTTTATTTTGTATTTATTTGTTTTTAATTGGCAAAGAAACTCTATCAATCTATCTATCTATCAATATTCACTTTCTTCAGTGGATTTCAAAAGAAATTTCACTTTTAGACACCTATTAAAGAAAGTGCCTTTACTTAGAGGGAACATAACAGTGCAGTCATTAAGAGTACGACAGGTGAGGAACACTGTTTCACTCTTGATCCTCTAGCATCTAATGTTATATTAGGCAAAAAGATGAGGTTCCGCCTGAATAACAAGTGAAGTTTCTGAGGACAGGAGATGTGATACTGGTTCCAATGAGAAGATGCTCAAAGAATGTTTTGTTTCTTCTTTTTTTTTTTAATAAGAAGAAAGAAAGATGCGGAACAATGATAACAGACTCGCCCAAACAGGTGTCTAAGCAGAATGAGTCACTGCAGTATGACCAAATAAATTTGCAGACTCGAACGCAGCAGCCTTCACTGTCATAAGCAGTTAAATGCTCACGTTTCAAAACTTGACATGACATTAATGAGAGGACTGCAGCAACACTGAAGCTAAAGTATAAAGCCCTATGAGCAAAGAAGCAAAGTGGACAGTGGTTAAGTAACAAAATATGTGGGGTGTGGTGTCAGATAGGCTACAAAAGCTACAAAAGCAATAGATATTAGTATTTTTATGGTGATTTAACACAAAAAACAGTTTAGTAGAAACAATGGGATTCAAGGGTAATCAAATAAGATCTCACCATTTATAAGTTGGCCAAAAATTAACCAGAATATGATAGTTAAAAGACCAATAAGCTGAAAGTGCTTAAAAAGCGAGCGAATGTTTGCACATCCCAAAAACACATGTGAAATATTTGCATATTCAAGCAGAAACCATCCCTCAACAGCGACACAAACCTGAGATGTGGATGGCCGACATTTGTAAATTAACTTAATTAAGATTTTGTTACAGAGGAAACCGCCTTCAGAAAATGAATTCATAAACATTGACATTATTAAGCGTGCTCCTAACATCTTAGCCGCTGATGAACTGATAAACCAAAATAGAGCACAAATGGTAAATTTTTCAAGGAGTACCAAACAGCTTACATAACAAATGTGTATTTTTTTTTTTCTGGTTTGTTTGTTTGTTGTCACATTCTCAAAGCGGTTCACACGGTCATATTCACACATCCACACTCACGTTCACACATCAATGGGGACAGCACCATGCAAGGTGTTCCGTTGTGAGGAACTTATGATTCACCATCTCGCTCAAAGACACTTTTGCACATAAACAGGCAGAGCAGAAGATTAAATCTTTGATCACAAGATCCACGGACCTAATTAATGACAGGAAGCCAGAGACACTCAGATTGTAAAGTCTTAAATCTTTGTATTGTATAGTTCCGGCTACAAAATATGATCGGTAGTACCCGATCTCCAGTGCACGTTTATTCATTGAAAGTATTTGCTGTGGTCACAACTTACGACAATTAACATTGAGACTGGCCTTGAACTTTACTTGGGCCTTCCATCATTAGGTCACATGAAGCAGTTTGAATGAAACGAACCATCCATGAGTAAGATGGGTCCTTGAAATAAGGCAACATCTAAAGTATCAGGAGGAAGAAAAATGTTTGCCAAGCAAAGGGCACATCTTAAAAAACATGTAGGCATTCCTATTGTAACTTTGGAAACAACACATTAATTCAGGCACTTGTGATGCCCCCTTAAAGTTGATTAATTACAGCAGCCCACATCCAAAAGTGAAGGCAAGCATGATACATACACATAATACTAATTATACAGCAAAGTTATTAAATATTTAACATAAAAGGGGCGAGATTGAAAAATATAGGGTGAGATTTGGTTAATGTATGCTTTGGCTTTGCCACACAGGGGGTCTCGCACCTCCCTACTTTTGAAAAGAGGAAGTGTTGCTTGGTGTGCTCGTCGCATGGTACCTCATTGTCGTGATCCAGGCTTGAGACACAGCAGGAGACGTGTAATCCTACTTCAGGCAGACTATTCTAGTGTAATCTGCTGCTCAACTCTGAGCACACACAAGTCACTCCTGAGTGCTGCAGAAAAGATTCAAACTGTCAGAATCTGCCCATCTGTCATCTGCTTCAATGTTTGTCTCTCAGACTTTCCGACACTTGGTCTGTTTGTCCCTCCGTCTATCACTGTTGTCATGCCATATGGAGTCTTGGCTTTTTGTTCTCACACAAAGATTAAGTTGATGACCGACTCCTTGAAAGTGAAACTAATAATCTGCTGAGCATCTTTACATTACATAAGACAATTACGTTAAGTCGTCTTGAAAATGGGATTAGGATTTATGAGCAATGGTTCATGTTTGTGTGCACGACACGTACCTGGAAGCGTGCCCGGGTACGCTCGTATCTGTGTGTAAGTGTGAAATTAAATGGCGCACGTCTATGTGTGTAAGTGGCACATTTGTGCATGCCCGAATGCCTGTGAGTGTGTTGCTGCTCCACTGAAAAACGTTTTGGGTTTTGTTCTGCAGCACCTTTGGGAATTCGTTGCTTTCTTTTCAACTGCCCTCCTTTTATTTCCTGTCTTTATTCCTGGCATGTCGTGTCTGAGCCTCACTAAGACACAATGGGTCATTTCAGCCAAAACACAATGAGGTAGTCTACAACAACAATCAGCCTCTTGCCTTTTCCATCAATGTCTGGATAAAGAATACACCACAGCGGTAAAACTAAACATCCATCAAAAAGCTAACTTACTCACCGAGCTTAATCATGCGGCAACTATCTACAATGGTTTAATAATAATTCTGCTTAATAGAACTCTTGAGCAATGTGACAGTAACAGAGGATGCTGTGGTACATGCCACATGGTATCTAAGTAATGGGGAGATCATATGTGCAACACTCACATGGAGGGAAAGAGGGAGAGCGCCAGTGCCAGATAGAAAACATGGGGGCCAGGATATGTGGAACTGGGTACTTTGTTTGATTCTACAGCCAATAAGGAGAGCATTTTGTCATCTCTGCATTTGTGTGCAGTCCAGTCAGTTTCTGTTCACCACCATTTTAAGATGTGACTTCGAAAGGACATTTAAATGAGAAATGAAGTACTCATAGAGTGCAACAAAACAATTCAATTAGGAATGGCTGCTGTTGAGCAGCCCAAATGTGTATGCATCAAGAAAACTGCACTGTTGAGATGTATGATTTGAAATCATTTAGGATGTGGATGTATGCCCGCTTCCATATCACCTCCTGCACCAAGCACATTTTCTTGGTCACGATTTTGGGAAGAGATGGCCAAAGCTCACAGTATACATGAATCATCATAATATAATAAATTACTGCCATTATTACAATAGGCATAGGTTACATTATTAGAGAAATGACTGCTTTTGCTGAAATAAATGAAGGTTTGGACCTGTCATTTTTTTTGGGGGGGGGGGAGATGGAGAAACCAAATACAGATCAAGGTGAAGTTTCACAGTTCAGGTATAACTATCAAAATATACTACTTTTAAGTTATCCATTTCACTATGCCTTGTCTAATACCTCCCTGAAGCCCTTTTTTCTTATTCTCCCTTCCCTCCCTCTCCTGCTCTCACCCTAAGTGGCCAGTTGTCAAAGTCAGCTGAAGCCCAGTTAATGAAGAGGCAGATTTATTAGCGAGACATCAGTGGGAAAGCAGAGGGTGGAATGGTGGAGAGGAACCTCAGCAAGCCAGCAAGCGAATACAGACAAAAACCTGTGCATGCCAAAAAGGCAAAAAAAAAAGAGGGAAATGAGAAAGAGAAGTGCTGAATGGGAGAGAGGGCGGCAGGGAAAGACAAAAGGAAAGGAAATGGATCAGTTCAAAAGAAATAAAACAATCTGCAAAGCTGAGAGCAGAGAGGTGGAAAGCATCCAGTCAGAGGAGAAGGGGGGGGGGGGGGGGGGGGGGAGCTTCCCTCTCTTCTCTACTCTTGTCTCCAGCAGTGGCTCCAGGAACGTGCTCTTACCGTCTGTTGTAGGTCTGGGATCCCAATGCGGATGACCACCGTGTTGCCTGTCGGCTCCTCCATGTGTGCCCTTGCACTGTTCCACTCTGCGCCGGGACGGAAAGCTGCAACGCCGTGAGGAACGGCAACACCGCTGTCCTCTTCCCGGGAGCTGCCGCTGTCAGTGCTGGCCCCCTGGCTGCCGTTCGCTGTGCGTGTGTGAGGGTGTGTGAATGTGTGTGTGTGAGTGTGTGTGCGCTGCTGCTGCTGCTGCTGCTGTTGCTGCTGCTGCTGCTGCTGCTGCTGCTGGTCCTGCCGTGGAGGGCTGGGTGGCTCATGTTTGCTGGCTGCCGGACGCAGAGGCATGCTCCGTGTTAGGGGCTCGGTCTATGTCTCTCTCTTGCACACACACACACACACACACACACTCACGCGCACGCATACGCGCACACACAAACACACGCACGCACGCACTCGCTCCTTCACACACAGGCACACACATACACCGATGAGTGTTGCTCACACTGTTCGCACACACCGTTTGCAGCATGCATCACTCGCCTGGGAGAGAAAAAAAAGAGGGAGGGAGAGAGAGGCAAAGGAAGGAGGGTGGCAGGGAGGGAACGGGCAAAAAGGAGGGGGAATAAGAGATTAAAGAGAGATAGGTGTGAAAAACAAACAAAAACAAAAAAAGAAGATAAGTGCACAAGGAATACGAGGCTGACACAACAACAAAATAAAAGCCCCAGATGAACCTGAGCTGAAGAAAATGCATCCATTGGATGGGGGAGAATCACTAATCTGTATCAGTTATCACACTTAAGTTAATAATCAAGAGAATAATAATAATAAACAAAACAGTCTCAACAACATGGATACATACAGAAGACAATAAGGAAAATTATGCAAAATAATCCATATTAATGATGATCACATAAAAGGAAATCACCTGTGCCTGTGTTCTCATACTTTATTCATAGTGCCATTATTGGTTAATGTGACAAATGAATTCTTGGGTTGATGTTGAATGTCACTGGCGCTGTGGTGGCTTTCACACCAGGGTAACTTTAGGACAGCAAGAGTGTGAGTGTGTGTGTGTGTGAGTGTGTGTGTGTGTGTGTGTGTGTGTGTGTGTGTGTGTGTGTGTGTGTGTGTGTGTGTGTGTGTGTGTGTGTGTGTGTGTGTGTGTGTTGTGACACACTTGTGGTTTCTGAACCATGAGTTCATGCCATCATAACCCATGATATTTCTGTATGTAGGTTAAGATATGAGTTTAAGCCAAGGTTGTACACATATTATGATGATGACAGTGAGGGTGACACGTTTAGTTTTCAAAGTTACAGTTGAGGTAAGGTTGTAGGAAAGGCATTTTGTCAATGAAAATCTCTCATGAAAATAAAGCAGAGAGAGAGAGAGAGAGAGAGAGAGAGAGAGAGAGAGAGAGAGAGAGAGAGCATGTTTCTCTGTATTTGTTCAAATCAATGCAGGGCAGGATTTGGCCTTCATGCTTCACTATCTGTTGGAAGGGAGTTCACTGATCAAAAGCCTCCCCGGTAAACAGTGACACAGAAAAAAAAAGTAAAAAATGTTAATAAGGTTTGGTTTTTTTTGTTTTTTTTACATAAAGTAATTTTCAAATGGGGAATCTCCATTTTGTTTCTTTTTTATTGTTTTGGCATCCAAGTCCTGTGAAGAAGTGAGAGTTTAAAGTCATCAAGGGCTAATAACTGACTTTGTCTAAATGTATAGTAAATCGAGACATACCAAAGCAGTTTTTTTGGTTTTTTTTTTAGGTTTTTATCTTTTTTTCACATAAGCCAACCAACACGATTAGTAAGTCATTCTGTCATGTTCACGACATAGTTATGGGAGCAAGTTATCAAAATCTAAATACCTAATGTTTCTGGTTTCTCAGCGTAATATCAACAAGTGAGATTCTTGTGGGCAAAAATGTCACAAAACATTTGGAACAAGTTTTTAAGTTATTAATTGCAATTTTGAATGACCCTTTAACTGCAAATAATGATATTTGTGTGAGGAGATGCACATTGCACAGGGAGAACATGTTTATTCCACACAGCTAGATAGATAGATAGATAGATAGATAGATAGATAGATAGATAGATAGATAGATAGATAGATAGATAGAGAGAGAGAGAGAGAGAGAGAGAGAGAGAGAGAGAGAGAGAGAGAGAGAGAGAGAGAGAGAGAGAGAGAGAGAGATGGATAGATAGATAGATAGTTTTTTGGTTGTATTTTTAAATATCTATCTTAATTTTCAGGCCAATTTTGCATATTGAAAGTTTCAGCTGAAATATTATATCGCGAAAGTCTCAGATTCCTACAGCGAGGCTCTCGCAGAAAATAATGCAAAATTAAATCCTGCAGCTTTTCTATACTCAACAAGACTGTGGTGAGCTTTAACTGACAGGAGAGTCCCAACACCACAGCAGACAGTGCCAATTTAGAGGCATGTATTTGCTTTCAGCTGGGGTAAACACTAATTCTAATAAAGATTAGACTCTCAAAACAAACCCGTTTGCAAGGTTACATAAAAATGTAAACAGGAATTTAGGCCACATTTAGTCATCTCACTGAAAATGAGAGAATGCAGTCATCCAGTATCAAATATCATCCTATTCAACATGTATTTGCTGCCAAATCCGGAAACTGAAAAGTATGGAATTCGTACTGAAGACAAACCATGGCAGCCTGTCCGGTGTTGGGGAAGGTACAATTGTTTACACTATCTCTTATAATTATACACATTTTTCAAAAAAAATGTTTTTTTATCAATTTTGGCATTGTCTTTTCGTGTTGTCTGATTTAAAAATCTCCCAACAACAAGTTTGAAACTAGATTAAGCTATTTATAGAGCGTACCATGTATCAGTCCCCTGAATACAAGACTGTACCCTCCAAAAAGACATTTGCATACACCCGTATACGGTAGTTGGCTACATGTTAAACAACAACAGATCACAGATTAAGTCCAAGCAATGTTGCAAAGAGACCTCAGATGGTTCACCAATAAGCAATAATGATTCCCCAAGATAGCAAGGGCAGGGCCATGTGGGAATTTCCCCCTACTTGCATCATTCAAGGATAAACTGCGTGGGCAAAAGTGCATGAAGCGATCTACATACAGGGAATAAGTTATCTGGATGGGTGAATGAGAGCAGAAAACCAGGTTCAATGATCAAAGTTTTAATTCAGCTTGTCTAAACCATTCTACGAGGTAATTTCAGAAGCTCTTTAAACATTTTCATATAAAGGCAGAACAAAGGGTTTGCTGGATGTATAAAATATGCAATAAAATAAAATACGGAAGCACAAATATAAAACTACGGTAAAAAGAAGCGGTCAACTGGAGAAGAAAAAAAAATATATGCACCGTTTTGGATGGTAAATTGATTGTTTTAACTATTTCAAACTGGAAGACAACAGGAGCTTCTGGTATGAGGATGGGAGTAACTCAGAGTAGAGTGAAGTTTCTAGGCAAACTGAAATGATGGGACCAACAACCAGAGATAATGAGCTAACATCTTTCCTTTCAGTAAAATGCTCGATGGCTTCATGGAGCAGAGGCTCTTTGGTTAAAGAAAATAATGAGTCAGGAGGAACTTTGTCAGCACATATCGGGTCAGTTTCACAGTTCAGTTTGCTGTGATGATACAGATTTTGATCCATTACATCAAGACTTGCAAAGGAGGGAAAAAAAAAACATTGTGCAAGATCATTTGGTTATTTAAAATGACAATTCTAAATATGTGCGGTATTCAAGAGCTGTTTAAAGGTAAAAAAAAAAAAAATTTTTTAAGAGAATCACTGCAGTTACTTCATACAAAGCAAGCTGAGTGACCATTGTTTGTTTCTATATTGAATCTAGATTGATGGAAATGAAATAACTGTAACTTGCTTTTACTCTCATATATCTAAGTTTCACATCAGGTTACAGTGTTGTTTATTAACTTTGATTCAATAACATATAAGTACTTGCTTCTGATTCAACTGCCGAACGAAATACATGGGACATAGCTCAAAATATGATAGACCAGGGGCTGAATTATTCAACAATATCTTTCATCATTTTGTAACGAAAGTTGAAAGTTGAAAGAAAATCCAGCCTCTTCAACAGTTTGTCACGGCCTCTTACACCCATTGCAATATTTCCCTGACAACAGAGCTATCTTAAACCTGTAGTGCAGTTTTAAGTATAGCTATAGGTTAACACTGTGGTCTGAATTTTCAGTCCAGCTCCAATTGGTTGCGAACATTAACAGAGTGGAACGGAATTACAAGAAGGCGAGCTCCCAAGCCTCAGCTGGCAGCTCCGGCCTCTTCTTTCTGCACCTCAGATCTCTTTCACCCCACCCCCTCTCACTCCATCTCTTGCGCTCCAGTCCAGTGAAAACAAAGTGAATAATTCATGACCATGCACAGCAGTGTGTGCATGGTTCCAGCGCAACGTATGCGAGTATCTGAAACATCCGCTCGGCTTTAAAAGTGAGCTCGAGTTGATAACGTTCACGAGACCCAATGAAATCCACTGCAACCTGGACCCGGACCCCTTGTGAAACATGGGTACTGTGAAAGAAGAAAAAAAAAAAGGGGGGAGGCAAGTGCAGAGGGATGGGGAGAGATAAAAGTAAACGGCTGGCTCAGGTGGCGTGAAGCAGGGAGGGTCAGAGAGAATGTGGCTGAAACAGTCATTGGGCCAAGAAAAAAAGAAAAGTGGAGGGAAAGGAGGTGTGGAAGAGAAAAGGGAAGTTCACAGAGCACGGACAGAAGAAGCCTGCGAGAGGGAGGGAGTGAGGGAGGGAGAGATTACATACAGCCGGTTTTGACAAACCAGCGACATCGCCCCTGGACTGGAGTAAATGTGATAACTGTTCACAGACCCCATCAGAGTCTGCTTCACGCTCCTCTACACCTGGTAAAGCAAATGTCATGGCCACTCACAAACTGAAGTCACCCAGGGCCACATCATGCGCGCACACACACACACACACACACACACACACACGCACACACACTTTATCTCTATGTTCCACAACACATTTTCTTGTGTTTTGTTAATCTGCCCGTCTATTCTTTCTACAGCACCTCACTCTCTCTCATAGAGGAGATGAATGGAAGTGAGGCTCAAAAACATCAAACAAAGATGAGAAATTTAGATTTTGCTTCTTCAGCGGGTGTTTTGCAGTTTTTGGTTTCTTTTAAGCCGTCAGATTTAATGAGCTGATTTTGTATTTCAATGAAGTTGACTTCTGTAGATACCTATTATAAAATTATAGTTAAGTCATTCAGACCTCCATGCAATGCCAACTTTTTATTAGCACAAAAATTCTGATGTTACAAGGCAAGAATATCTTGCAAACTTAATTCCTTTGTTTGTTTTTTTTTAGGGTTAGTTTCTTCCTTTGTTTCTTTTCGCTCTTTGGTGAGACCTGAAAATGGTGCATCTTTCTGCAACGCAAGGTTTCTGAAAGTGCTACACCTTTCTAAACTGCTCTCAGGAACTCAGCTGGATGACCGATGGACCGTCAGTGGAAGACACGACAGTGTCTGAGTTGGAAAGAGGTTCCCTTTCCCCCCAATTACTGAGTAGTCTCAAGACAGAATCTCTGACAGTGGAACTGGAACTCATTCGTCTGCAGCGTCTGGATTTGTGTGCAGAATTGATTGGATAATTTCTACCACCCCTACCTGAACAAGGGTTTTGAATCACTCCCCCCAATCTGTGTCTGTCCAATCGTTTTCTCCTTCTTGGCCCGAACCCCAACTAGAACAGCAGAAAGCCGTCAACTCTGAGTCTGGACCTGTAAGGGTTTCTTCCCGTTAAAGGTGAGTTTTTCCTTTCCACTGCCTCTTATGCTGGAATTGTTGGGCTTTTCTTTGTAAAGGTAGCTAGAAATGACTGTGTTGTATTGCACACTATAAAGATAGAATTTAATTGAATTGAGTAGAGGTGTTACAGGTGAAGTGGAGGTCAGTTGGATACCTCTGTAGATACTGAAACACTGCACGCGAGTCATTAGAAGTAACCATATTTGATAACGGAAGTTGACGTTTTCTGACGATATAATAGTGACAGATTGTTAACAGCAATTTATTGGCTCAGTGCCTTATCATTTGACGATGCTAACACCCTATAACAACTGTTTGATGGATTTTTGATCGATACTTTTCTTTGGTGTGGACATTAATGACTGATGACAGCGGCTCTGCTCTACCAGACCATGAGGCAAGTTTACAACAGCTGACAAGTAAAGCAGGAAGTTGTACTTAACATCTGCTAGCAACACTAAGGAGTACACTCCACACAGTGTAATTCTTGTATACGTGGATAAAAATGTCTGTTCTTCTACCAAATATGACAATACATTATCCTGCAATCATGCGAAGGCAACATAACAAAGTTGACCATTCAGCGACGACACAACTCGGTCCAGACTGGTAAACACCGTCATCAAACGATGGCACAATCCACATCGTGACGATCACTCAGGGAATTACGTCATTTCATAAAGTTGATACGACAACTTTTGCCAAAGCCAAGCACATCACTGACTGAAACTTGTCGAATTGCATTTAAATAATATTATTCACATAGAACCTATATTCTTGACATGTGTCATGTAAGCAATGTCAGTCACAGACTCACCTTTAAGTGTTACTTATCCTTGTGTACAAAGTCGAAAAACTCGAGGGGATGCCACAAGTATTTCTGCAAATGACAACTCGAGCTCACATTTGAGTGTGAAGTATAGGGTTGTGTGTTTCTCTCTGAACATCAAAAGTGTCAACAGACATCATGCACAGCCTGAGCTTCTCTTTCTGACACAGACACACACACACACATGCACACCCTTAAATACAGAGCCAGCTCACATGGATTAGCCACTCAGTGTAAACAAAACGCTGCCTGACCCATCCATAGCCCCGGGGCCACATGCAGAGGGCCCCATATGGAAAATTAGCCATGCGCTAAAAGCTTTTGGAATCAATATTCTACAGTAGCTGCACCACATCCCAAAGCCACTGTCTCTATCCAGTACACATGGGCTGACACAGCAGGCAGATGTGCTCCTCCTCCCTTCTCTCTTTGACACACCAACACCTACACACAGCTGACACGCATAAAAACTGCAACGATATTCCTAAGCAAGGAAATCAGAATTTTATGCAGCCTATGAGTTAGAATAATGTGTCTGGATTCCATTGGCAAGGTTGAAAATCTGCTCAGCAAGCTCCTTGAATATGGCTTTCATATCCATCCCTCCTGCAGGCAGACCTGGAAATATGGCAAACTGACAGAGAAACCTTTTTTTTTTTCTTAAATATGAGAGGAAAACATTTTTTTTTGTCTATACTGCAAAGAATACATTTGAGGACACTGAAATGTCTATGCTTTGTCAGAAATTTTAATCTGTGCAATGCATCAGTGGAGCAAATGAAACTTTTTGAGGCCATTATTTATAGTAGCACAATCATTTACTGACACAGCCAAAAGCTTATAGATCCATAACAATGTAAAATCAAAAATTAAAACACTATAGATAGATCATTTTGTTGGGTAAATAAACTAGCTGTGATTGAATTATATTGCTAGGGGAGGCTTGCAGGAGCTCAGAGAAAAGCAAACATCATTTGTAATAAATCCATTATCTGACAGGATCTTCACGTATTTTTCTCTCCCTATTCCGGTGCTCCACTTCCTCTGTCTGTCTACAAATTCTCTCCCAATGACCTCAGAAAGTTGCAGACATACAGTATCTGTTGATCTCACGCGTTTCAAGGGATGCTGCTGGAGTGGCAGTGGACTCTTTGATGCAGTCTGCCTATTAATAATCAATAGGGTTCCCCAGAGAGAATTTCATAAAGCCTGCCAGCCAATTAAGACCCGTTTCACACCCGGTGCTGCATTATCTCTCCACACACCACCACAGCTTTTAAAAGGAAGGCTGGGGATGCTGGGAGGTCATAGATGTCACTGAGCCAGATTCCAATTAGCGTTATCAAATATGTGCTACATGATGGCATCAGGGTCACTACGTTTAACCAGGAAATAATATCACAGGACTCAATGCTGGTTTTGTCCAACTATACAGAGACAGAGAATTTTGCAGCATTGCTTCTCATAGATCAAGCTTGCTGCCATGTTTAGACAATTTGTTAGAATATGAATAGCCTGTTTACACATTCTAAATGTTTCTGTAGAGACATCATTAACATTAAACTGTATTAAACTGACTAATGGCTCAACCCAAAACATGTAAAGCACAACAGAGGTAGTAACTTACTTTCCAAGAAAAAAGTTGGGGAAAACTTCACATGACAAACTAAGAAATTTAGATTTTTTTTTTTTATATATATGCATCAATATTTTGAATTTACTACTAATGCATGAAGTTGTGAATATTGACAACTTATGAAGCCATAAGAAACTGTTAGAGACATCTTGTTTTGTCTCATAAAGAATGATGTGTAATTTGCAGTCTGTATTCAAGGATGACTGTGTCAGCACTTTTGGAACCTCTGTGCTACTTCTGGTGACCTTCAATGCAGTCTCAAAACAATTCAGCCTTTAAAAAGTCGCTGTCTGACTTCAGTTAGTGAAACTCCCGGACAATCATGCAAAGGTTGTACTGTGATGTCATCACTTCTTGCAAGAATAATGTCATAAAATTGTCTTAAACTTTTCAAATCACTCTCAATGTCATTTCTGTTTATTCTGTCTCCCTGAGGTTTTCTACTTGGAAATTCAACAAAACAAAAAAAAAAAGGAATTTAGCCAAGGGAGATAATAGAATATGATCAGTTCAGTTTAGTTATTGTCAGCTGATGATGAGGTGAAAATACAGCCCTTAAAGATCAAGTATCTCAAATCCTGATATAAATGTTGATAACAATAACAACAGTAATAAGGACAGGCTGCAAATGGTTAAAGTGCAGTTGATCACGAACCTCTGCCAAAGGGAGTTAAATGAACTGGACCTCATTCACAAAGCATAATCTCATCACAGCAGTATTACAGTGCTTTTCATTTTAAATTGAATTCACCCAACTTGTCCAAGGACACTCCCAAACTAGGTGATGAGACTGTTCCTGCTATTTGATTAGAGGATGGGCCTTTCAACCACCTTGCCTGCCTTTCTGCCTGTAAATTACACAATTATATTGCTGTTGAAAGTGGTGCACACCGTATCTATACTGAACATACTGCACACAGTGAGGTAGACAAAATCTCAGTGTTTACAGAAAAACTGCAATATGTGCTGCTCGGAAAAAAGCAATATCATCTTGTTTTAATTAATCTGAGGGTCCATACGGGTTCCGTCGGCAATTCCATCCCGGTGTTTAGATTCAAAAGCTTGTTTTCCTTCTTCCTGCGGTTGTTTTCAAATGAACCCTGTAAAACCCTATAGGTGTTAATGCAATAAGAGGACTGTGGGAAGATCTCAGTAAAATCTTTAATGTGGTCTCATCTAATGCTAAATCTGGACTAAGTCTGGACAATAAGAAAATTGTAGACAATCAATCTGCATCTCACAGTATTTGAACTGAATATGTGTGTAAGTCATACAGTTTTTGATATATTAGATGCTACAAGATAAATAAATAATAAGGAATATGGCCTGCCATTATACAACCAGCATTATAGATAGAATAGATAGAAGACAACAACAGTTGTTGAAAGTTTGTCCATTTTAAGAATGTTATCAGATAAATACCAGAGACAGCAAAAATACAGTGTGCAGACAGGCCATTAAAAACCAAGAAAAGTAAATAACTGGATAAAGTGGCTGGTCTGTAACTAGGCTGCCTTCATTAGGAGTTGTGTTATAATATTGGTGTTATTTCCCTTTAAGAAAATAGTTTATACTTTGTGAAAATGTGCCAATGAACACACCACATTCACTGTGAAGAAGTATGATTGGAACTTGGGTATTGGAGTATCAATGTATTTTATATTTGATCATATTTACTCCATTATGTTATGGTGCTTTTTGCCACTGCTGCTCTTAAACCCAACACCCAACATTGTGTGTGCTTGTTTGCACCCTCATTCATGCAAATTTCAGGGAGCCTGCAAATTAAACTGTGGGAAAAGAAATTGCCAGCTATTTTTCTTTACAAGAACATGTGGGAGAAAACCTTGGGGCAGGACACTAATTATACTAACCCATTGGAGCTGTTTCAACTTGGGACTTCAACTATTATTAATCCTGATCTTTTATGGCTATCGATTTGATTTGTAGCAGGCATTTACATGTAGGTCACAATAAAGTCTATACTGGTAGTCACAGATCAAACTGGTGCTCTCGCCTGGAACACCATGCAAAGACACTTCATTCAGAAGAATCTAAAAGCAGGATTCATTTATACAAATATTAATGCTGCGGAAAGATGAAGGTTATCAGGACAACTGCACAGGCAAATACCAACTCATCCACACATAAAGTCTTTCTCTATTGACAGAGAGAGGTTGATCGTCAAAAACGTAAAAGAAAAACCCCAAAAAACACATATTGAATAATAAATTAAGAGGACTACATGCCTTCATGAATGTGTTGCTAGGCAACTGTCAATACTGCACAATACAAAATCTTATCTGACACACACACACACACACACACACACACACACACACACACACACACACACACACACACACACACACACACACACACACACACACACACACACTGACATATTTTCTTCCCTGCTTTTTTTTCTAATTTCAAACAAAGCAGTTTAACAATTTTCAATGTCATAAAAGTTAGTTCTTTCAATTCATTCCAACCAGAATGTGTCCAATCAGCAACTGTATAAATAGACAACAATGACAGTTTAAAAGGTGGCGTTTACAGAATTAAAAAAAGAAAAAAGACATAAAACAAGCTCAAATTAAATGTTCTGAATTTGTGGTTAGAAATTCATAAAATTTAAAACTCCAATCAAAAAGATCAAAGAAACTTTCTGGGACAAATGTACTTGTATAATTTGAATGATGTTTGCTGGTGGTGATTTCACTGAAAAACGTACAAGCATTTACTTAACCTATAAAAAGATGCCTTTGCTGCAACCTTGTTATACCATTTGAATCATCACTGTCAACTAGAAACAAGACAAGACATCATAAAGAACTGAATACTGCTCCCCAGACATTCTCCTTCTACTCTTTTATAAAGACGGGTGAAACTTGGGGAAAATCCGAAGCACGCTCTTGTGTTCAATTTGTCGTTCTCGAACTACAACGAAAAAAACAGAAACATAGCCACATTGGCAACATAGATAGATGGGCCATAATCTCATCTGAGGCGATGAAAACAGTCTAATTTCTAATTACTTAAAAGTCCCAGGAGTTGTTTTAGTCATCTGTTGTTATAAACATAAAGGCTGAAAGCATGTCTCAGTTCTATGCCACCCATATCACAATAAGTAATGGGAAAACTTTGAACAGGAAAAAGGGTAGAGCATAACACATTACTGTTGCACATTTCCTAACTAGATAAGGCTGTTTATTGCAAAAAGTCTTAGCCTCATGTCTATAATTAATGAACCAGATTTCCTAACATCTGTGAATTATACACTGATTTGCTTGACCGCATTCAGTTAATGCAAATGAGAAACTGTTGGAAACAAATTAAGCTCCAGTTGAATCATAAAAAAAGGTACTCCTTGAATTTGGAATCTTGGGATCCTGGTTTGTAGCTGCTGAAGCACACGTGTGATTCATCCAAAACGCTCTCACTTATAAATAAGAGTATTTAGGCTTTAAATTCATGGGTTCGCCATAGCTTATTCAGTATCAAAAACATCTTGCACGCAACATACAGCAGTATTTACGTGTATTGAGACAAATCCCCCAAAAGTTTTAAGTTACATCCACATACTATTTTTGATACATTTTTCCATTGTAGCCACAAAGCATCTATTTGAGTGTAGTATTAGCATCGCACTGAAAAGTGTCAGTTAATCCTGCATTTCTATTGGTGACTTAGTTGACGTAGGTCGCAGCAGAAATGTATCACGGGTCGCCTTTGGTTGCAAGAAAGACCATGACAACATCCGTCCTTCAACCTTTCTGAAGAAGTCGGTGGACTGATTTAGAGACAAGACCAAAAGGTTTTGCCGCGATTCTCTAACGATTGTTATCTTTCATCTGGGACGGCTGAAAATCACAGTGCGCAGCTGGCATAAGAAGAGAAATCTTGTCCCAGTGCCATCGTGACATTATCATTATGACAGATCGTGACAGTATGAGTTGTCATGCTGGAATTTTAGGGTTTTCCTCATTGTACATGTAAATCAAGGTCGGAAGTCAGTGTTAACCATGACAATCACCAGATTTGGCACCTTGAGGCCTCGCCGACAACTTTACGATTTAAAAATGCAGTTAAAATGAGATGGACTGCCTCCACTCAAGTGAAGTTCAATAAAAGCCTTCCTGGTGCCTGCTTTTGAGATAATTATCTCTGTAACAGGAACCCACATTTCTGTAGGAGACTCCTGAAGTGTGACAACTGAGTTATTGGTCCCTTCCCTGACCAGGACCCTTTTTGCTTACTCAGTTTGGCTTACTCTTGCTCTCATTTGTGCTGCACCACACTTTTATTGCAGATCGGGTATTAAAGAGAATCACTTGGCCTTTAATGAACTCTTTTTTTTAATATGCACTGTGATATGTAGGGGCCTTTTTATAGAGGCAAGACCAACTAAATAAACCTTTGGAGATGTCCTAGTGTTTTGAATGACTTGGTCACGAAGTGTAAATTGATCTACATCTGAGGTACAAATATACAAGACAATAATATTTTATGTCCCAATCAAACTCTGGGTTAAGATGTTTACAGTGCAACTAAAAAAAGTAAATACACTTTGGGATTAATATGAATGGTAAAAAATAAATAAAAAATCTATATTTCACTTATAGAGTGCCCACCCCAACACACACACACACACACACACACACACACACACACACACACACACACACACACAGGTCCTGATGGCTGCCATGCAAGGCACTCAATCTACTCATAGGGAGCAATTTGGAGTTTGGATGGGGGAATCACACGTGGAACCTTCCAACCCTCCAAACTGTTCTTTGGCAGCAGTAATGTCAGCTGAGTGTTTGCAGTAGCTGCTAATCAGATATGAGCAAAGTTCAGTCCTAATAACACATTCCTCATTACAGATGTGATTCAGATCTGTCATATTTTCTTAGTTGTTTGTTGTCAATGGCTCTCAAAAACAGTCAGATTTTGTTTCTTCATTCATTCCAGAGTAGATTTCTAGATTTTCCTCACTAAAATGGTTAAAAAGGTTAAAACAGCTAAAATTGCAATGAAGAAAAGCTACAAACTGCTAAAATTGCGACTGAGAAAAAAAAAGTGTTTGAAGGAGAATTGGCAAAAAAAAAAAAAAGTACATAAAATAAAGAGCTTAAATTGTTGTTGAAAAACAAATGTTTGAAACGGTCAATAATGGAGCAAAAACAAGTCAGTTAAAGTAGACAAAAAAAGGTAAAACTGATAAGAATTGCTGCAAAACCTCAAACATTAATTCTGATTTGTAGTCATGAATTATATTTGGTGGAAAGTGACAAAAATGGCTCTTTTGATGGAAAACGTTGCAGATCCCTATTATATTGCGTCACTGTTTGTATTGGCCCAGTCCATGCAGAAACACCATACTCATGGTGGGGGATGAGATTTACACGTTGGTACAGTGCCTTTATGTCACACTGCATGGTTTTCACCAATAAACTCATCACTTGAGTATCATTAGTTCATGAAACATTCAGTAGATAGTAGTATTTTAGCGTCATAAGTGGTCTTTGGCTAACTGGTTTTGAACGCAGCAGCTTCCTCTGTGGTGTTCTACCCTGGTTACCACTGCTGCTGTGTAGCAGACATATGAACAGAGCCAATGATTATTTTAAGCTTTTAACTTCTACTCTGGGCTGTTTTTTTGTGGGGGTTTTTTTGTGTGTGTGTTTGTTTTTAGCTGAGCATTGTGCTTCTTACCTTTGGAGTTTGGCGCATAATTCTTAAATATATCCAAAGTCAAGTAGCGATGTGAGACATTGAGCCCTGGAGAGCGACATGGGCAATAATGGCATCTGCAGAGCTGGTTGATTCTAAAGAAACACAGTATAGACATGACCTCGAACTATTTTGGATTTGTTGCAACAAACACTCGACAAAAATAGTGCTCTGCAGGAGCACAGAGTCACTGCTCCAATAACTCCATTAAACAAATCTACAACAGAATCTACAAGTTATAACCAGCAGACGAGGACGTCAGCCATATTTAGGCTGACCCGGAGCTTTTGAATAACGTGTTGTGCAGCAAAACCAAATCTAAATTCTGGGCCACACTAAAGCAGCTGCTTCAAGAACGTCCCAAAAAAAGAGAGGAGGTGTAGTCGGTCTGTTAAAACGATGCCGTTGTGTGTGTGTGTGTTTTTTTTTTAAATCCAGTCTGTAACTATGTGACTGTAATGCTCCCTGTGTCTTCATGTCTACTAGTCATGGAAACTTGACCCTGCACCTCATGAGGCCCCTCATTGTGTAGCTTTTTGGTTGGATTTGTTAAATGGAAGTCAGTCGGGCTCACTTGAAGATGTTTGTCTTTTACTTAATTTCATTTACATTTTGCACAGATAATGCGTGAATAGCATAACACTAATAATTAAAAAACAAAAAAAACAACGACTTTATAATAAATACTTTGTTTCATCTAATTCATATCTTTTAAGGTCTAATTTTCACATTTAAGTCTTAATGTATGTGGTTCTTATGAGCAACAACCAAAAAAAATCTGTCACTGCAATATGTTTCAAGTAAACAGTTGTGGGTTTTTTTAATCAACGTGCCATAGTTAAAATAGTCTTGTTTTTTTATGCACTCGCATGCTCAGTTAGTTTTAAAGGGTCTGCACATTTTTTGTCTTAACACTGTGGATATTCCATCTTTCTGAACTGGGTGAACCTCAATCAATTTGATCTCAATAGTAATTAAAGCAAATTGAATGCACCCAGCAATAAAGTTGAAACAGAGCAGCAAATGGCCGGTGCATTTTTGAACATGTTACGAAAGTATTTGATTTGCAATACATTTGTCACAGCCATGCCATTACCAAACAGTCCTGAAGACAACACTAGTCTGATATCGATTGCAGTGTTTGAGTTCCACTGTGTGCTTGGTATACAGAGTGTTGAGAAACCAAATGCTGCAGTCACATCTAAAATGCCCCTTTACCTCACTCTGAGCTGATAGTAGCGCCAGATTTACTGATGGTGAATAACTACCTGGATTCCATAGCTTAATATCCCTGAAACCCTCCGATGTTTTTGCAGTACTGTCAGCTGCGTGATGTAACACAATTAATTTGCATACAAATAGACTCTGGTGACAACAACAGCTTGTTACATACTGAATCACAAAGCCTGGGAGGAAGTGAATTGTACTGTGCAACACTGTGCTGATTGGTGTTTAAAAACCTGGAATAGTATTTACTGTGAACCTGATCTAATTATTTCATCTACAATCTGCAATTAAGGCCAATGATAAGACACTGTTTTGTTCTCATATTCAAGATACATGCAGACTTGGTTCTATTCTATTTTTCATAAACAAACAGGATATTTGCTGTCACTTATTTCATTCCTGTTTGTTACATCAGCTTCGATATTTAATGGACTGTCAAAACAAAGTGACACTAAACAAAAAGCATTTCATGGTTCGGTTTTATTCTGTCTCTTCTGTGGCTTAAAAGGCATCCAGTGGTACAAATGGTACTAAATCCAACGTATTATTAACACAGGGAACAGCAAATGTTCTCATGTACTGATTTTTATTCTAATTCTTGTAAATCACACTATTTGCATTGTTACAACTCCAGATTATTTATTTGTTGAAAGTGTGTTATTTTGTCGCTTACACATTTTGATTTCCAATTTGAGATTGGGCAATATCACCCTGAAAAGACATTTTCATATGTGCTACGCTCTGATTTTGATGAACTATTTATTTGTATCCCTGCATTACATTAAAACTATTCAAATATGTCTGGCAATAAAAGCTAAACATGCAGTTTAAGTGCAAACTGGTTTGTCATTTAGAGTTCTCACCTACATCTTCAATGTGACATCCCTCCTACGTGCGCGGGCGTCCTCTCAGGGGTCACAGAAACAAATATTTGGTTGATTGGTGACTCAAAGTTGCCAATTGTGTGCCATGCTGTCTGTCTATGTGACAACCCAGCGCATAGCCCACTCCTCACTCCTCAGCTCCTCGGCTCCTCGGCTGAAAGGCGACAGCCTCCTTTGTCTCGTCTCAGTCAACAACTATGGAAAGATTTGCCACAGTAAATCCACTGATAGGCATTCTTCGGTTCTTGCAGGCTAATGGCACCTTTTCCAAAAAGCCAGCGCAACATAAAAGTTTTTTTGAACACTAGCTTCACTGCAAGAGCCACAACACTGATACGGAGACACGATACTGACGAGACAGACAACCTTATGGAATCCCGTTGAGCAAATCTTGACAGGGCAACTAGTAAGATGCCAGTCATGTGACAATATGATACATGGTGTACTTTTTGAAGCAGATTCCCCTCCATATATCTGCAATATGAGTATTGATAAAGATTATTTCAACATAATTTAGTTGTTTAATTAATAACAAAATATGTGCCAACATCGTAGCCTATATATACTGTAAATATACCCATCTGAACATCTGTTTTTATTTTCAGTCCCCATTCAACAAAAGAGCCGGTTTATAGTAAACAAGGTTAATTTAACAAAATATAAGATGAGCTAAATTGTTTTACAACCCAACAGATTTAAATGCATGTATTTACTATTTTGGAATGTTTATTTTAAAACACAGATGATGGATTCCTTCTGCCTTGATAGTGTTGGACTCAACGATACAGTACCTGTAAGCAGAATGCAATATCAGAGAATCTGTCACACAAAACCAGCAGCATCAGAAAATGCAACTGTAAATGTCGCGTGATCCCTCAGCGATGTCAACATGCTGCTCACTAAAAACCAGTGATGAGAGAATCGATCATTCCCAGTCCCGAGACACTCCTTTACCAGACCTCTTTCCCTTGGACTCCCTGTCCTCCAGGACCCTTGCTTACTCTCCAGAGGTCCTGCTCACCATTCATCCAAATTTCTGTGAACTCCTCAGCTGCAATAACCATCCAGCCGCTCAGTTCTCTACGCAGAGCTTCAAGCAGCCCGGACTCCCACACAACACCCCCTCTACCGTGACAGCCCGCTGTAAGTTTGAACATTAACCAGAAAAGTTTCTAACGATAGCGGAATTAAGGCTTTCACATTTCAGTTGGCCTGTTAACTTCTGCAGAACAAGGAAAAGCGTCCAGGATTCTTCCACCCTGCAGCAGAATAACCACACAACATATCGTATTTGTTGATGTGAACTACTGCACTGATGCGTCTCACCAACATACAAGAGATACACACAAATATTCACCTTGACCTCACCACACTCCTTGTCTGGCATAATCTCGATATAAATAAATATTTTTAACTACAAATGTTTCCTCAATTTCCTCAACACCTTAAGTTAAACTTGTGTTGTTTTTTTTTCGCAATCACATTACATCTAGAACCTCAAAATGACAAAATACCACATATAACACCTGAAATCATCAAGTAACAAAAAGAACACAGTACATCAGCACACAGCAAAATATATCACACTCTGTCAAACTGATCACATTGGAAATTTCTGTGAAATGCCATCTTCAGGGCTCTCCACAGATGTTATGTAAGTTTTACATCTGGATTTTAAGGGCAGTGACAAAGTTGTCCTGAAACCACTTGCTACTCATACGCCTGGGCTGTTTGCAGATTCATGCCACAGTTTGAGGTCACATGTGCTCAAGGGCCTGTGCATTTGGCTGTGTTCATTCTTCATTTAGCGCTGATCGCTACTCCAGCCTCGGCAGCAGCTGAGATGGTATTCAGTCGGTGATCAGCAGTGTGTGATGTTAAGTAGACTTTGAGTCTGTGGTTCTTCCCAAATTCAGAATGTGTTCCCTCAGGCGGTTGGATTCTTGTAAGTGCTGTTTGACGACCTGCAAACGGGCTGTCTTATGTCTCCTTCTTTCTTGCTCCTAAAAAGCCTTGCAGATGGAGTCCTGCCACAGTCGGGTCTCCTTCTAGACAGGTTTTCTTGGTTCTACAGAGGACCACTGACGTTCTGCTGGATATTATTGGACTTGGCTTATGGCTTGATCATGAGCACTGCAAGATATCAAGTGAACATGCAATATGTGATAATGGTAGTGAGTATTGTGATTGTGATATGATTTGTGATTAACAAGTAGAAAATAGTAAGGTCTTTGTTCTTTGAGATTTGTTCTTCTAAATAATAGTGCTCTTTCTCTTATCTGTGATTGACACTTCGCTCATCCGTGTTTCCCCCAACTTCGTGAGGCTCACATTTTCTGAACTTACAGTGGGTGAGCATCTAGTGCAGCTGTTGAGTTGAATATGTTGACATGCAAATCATGAAAAAAACCCAATCAAACCAGATCAGTCAGTCTTTTGTGAATATATATATATATATATATATATATATATATATATAACATTGAGATAACAATAAATTCACAATAAATTTTGCAGTCCAATTAGTCACCAGCAGCTGACGACTTTTGTAAAGAAAATGGTAGCTTTTTTAAATTTGAAACTTTAGAAATCTAAAACAATTTTAAAGACTGTTTTCACAAGTATAATGCTGGACTATTGAGTGTGAATCAATGACACATCTATTCATCTATTCATATATTATACAACACAACAAAACGTGCTAAAGTGTCTGTTTGTACAGTGTCTGTTTAAAATCATGTGATGTTAAACAGACACGGGTGGGGGTGGGGGGGGGGGGGGACTATCATCTCATTAAATGTGCTTTCATAGTAATTCAAAAGAGCATTGAAAGATGTTCAGCTTGTCACATTTCCAATCATGACAAGGTATCTATGGTGAGGGATTTCTTCATTGTTCATTTCCGCAGAACAAAACAGCCTCACCACTATAATCTACTGATGTATCCCTGGTAAAAAAGGATCTTGGGAAATATCAGACACAAACACCACCACTGAAAGTAGCTAATTATCAAAAGAAAAGCCACTGTACCATATCACATCAGACACAGACACAGGCACACACTGGCACTCAGCTGCAAACATATGTCCACCTGTCAACAGCTTATTCTGCGACTAAAGTCCTCACTGCAACGTCATTTTTCTGTAAGGAGTTGCAAAACTAAATATATGGCCTTCCCCACCCCCGCAACTCCCTTCTTCCCATTTCTTTTTCCCATCCAATCCAAATGTGTCTGTTGTCGATGTGTCGTGACTGTCTGCCAAGCGCAGTAATTACAGTACAGCGGTAGGAGTTGAGCAACGGGGAGGAAAGCAGCATATCAAACATGACTGCACAGGGCATCGGGTGTAAAAACCCACTCTCAGAACTGTTGGCTGCTGCATCCCAAATCTATCAGACCATAACTATTAGTCCTCATTTCCGCTCGTGTCATGAGAGTTAATAAATGTGATACACACACTGAAACCCTTTTGAAAATATTATTTGTACAGCGCATAGATTACGTGTGCCCCACAGACAAAAAAAATGATGAGCAGTGGGAAACACCTAGTGGCCCTCGACTCCTTCATTGCCACCTTACGTCTGAAATGCTGAGATGTCTCCCAGTGACACACAAACTCAGCCACAAGCAGACGCACACACTTGCTGATGTATCACCTATTACACCACAATGACAGCACTGGCAGTCGGCCCAGAGTAGTGGATAGTTTATGATGGTCGGAATAATAGACGTGGTTTAGATTACTTTATCATCGAATGCAGCTCTGTGGCGATAGTGACGTATGCAAAACGGGCTGAGTGTGACAAGAGAGGACCATGCGGCTCAAACAGTACAAGTAGGTGGGGTTACATCATAAAGCATTATCAAGATTGTAGGGATGAAAGCAGAGTAAATCACCAGGGAAAGTTGTGGAGGTAACCACCCTCCTATACTTCTACTGAAATATTTCAAGCACCACTTCAGAAGAGAATCTATGAGCTTGTGTAATATTATGGGCAAGTCAGCATGCAGAAGTGAGTTTTTTTGTCAATACATAATCGTGTCCTCGCATGCACCTCGAGGATATACACGTAGGAAGTCAAATAAAGAAACTGATTTTGTCTGATCGTATTCAGTAATTTAGCACATAGATATGTGTATTTCTTAACAGTGGTGCTTTTACCAGCTTGACCTGTGCTGTCTGAAGAAGCTGAACTTCAAAAATATGGACGTTAAATACAGAAAAGTGCATATTCCCATTTTGTGTCCGTTTCCTGAGGGAGACTATAACCTGACATTCGGCGAGAATAAGGTTAACCAACAGCCTCCGAAAAGAGGTGAAGATGAAGTGTTCATTTCTCCAAAGTGACAATAATGACCTCACACCTCTACGCTTTTGTGCCCAATTGTGTATGCATTTGCATGCATGTGAAATTGGGGCTCTTCAGCCCAACAGCAAACAGAGAAAAATGATTATTTTCTTTCTCGGGGGCAACAAATTCAGAGCTGTTGCATCCATTGCCTTTTTTTCTGCTTCACAAAACACACCGTGTCTCGGGACAGGACAAAACCATCGAAAGGTAACAGGGTAGATAAACGTGTCTGTGTAATGCAAGAAAAAAAGCAAAGCACAAATCCTTCACCTTGTCGTGTTGTTTCCACGAGCCCTGAAACAAACGTTTACCACATAAATGTCTGACCATGTGCAGGAGTGCTATTGCAGGGACGATAAGATATATGGAAAAACTGTTTGGTTAAGAATGCACTGATACATATAAACTCACAGAGAGAGAAAGAAAGAGAGAGAGAGAGAGAGAGAGAGAGAGAGAGAGAGAGAGAGAGAGAGAGAGAGAGAGAGAGCGCAAGAGAGAAATCAGTACTAATCTTTAAGTAGAGTTCTTCAGGCTCTCGGTGCGTGCAGTAAAAAATATCAAACGCCTGTTTTTGATGCCACACCATCACCGCATCAGAAGACACGAATTGTAGTCTGCATAATTTATCAGGAATACTGCAGTGTCTCACAACATGCAGTCTAAAAGGTACTTGTAATGAGTCAAGTATTGATTGTTGTGTTAATTTAAAAGTGAGAATGCTCAAAATGCTCTTTTCGGGCAACAAACTGTGAATAAAGTATCTAAAATACTAAGTAATGCTGCTATCTCAAAATTAACAAAAGGTCTCCTCACTTAAAATACATGATTCAGTTCATCACTGTTTAAAGTCATGAATTAACTTCCATGTTTGTCTTTAAATCATAACTTAAAGTGTGTGGGGTAAGTTAACAGTCCTTGCATTCTGACTTTTATTTCAAACATTCCCATCTGCATACCTCTCCTGTGTGTTCTCAGCTTTATCCGACACCTCTAATCCACTCAGACACATCGTTTAAAACTCCTTCTTTAACATATATCTTTTTTGGAAAGGAATATGCAAGTCAGATTGGTTGTTATGGAGACATAACCCCATGAGAGGTTCGGGGCTTGTGTTTCAGAGTTGGGCGCGACTCCACTATTATCTCAAAGGTTGATCTAAATAGACAGTAACTAATGAGTGTCCTTGCCTGTCTTGGAAGTAACCTTTTATATTAACCATAATGTAGGATGGTATACCAAGTGGAGAACGAGTTCAAAATCATTTCCAGGTGGACCTGAATGTGTTGATGCCTGTTATCCAGGGATACTAGCAGCCGTGTAAAATGTTCATACTCAACGTTGACACAACAGTTTGCTGAAAGCCATGAGGCAAAAAAGAAAAAGACAAAAATACAATCACAACACAGTTAGTTGGGAAAAATTTGGGGCTAATTCAGTTTTCAAAGGCATCTAAAGTCTGTTTAAAATGTAACCTTTAGCAAATAATGTGCTCCTTCAGCTCGCTACAGGCTTTTGAAGATGCCTTTCTGCAAGACAGCGACAGCTGCAACCGCTTTCCCTTTGGAGCCGGGAGGCAAACAACACAGCTGCATCTCTCTCACACACAAATTACATTACATTCAACGCTCACATACACACATACATGTAAAGTTCATTAAACACACTCACTGCTACCACAGGTCTATAAGAAAAACTAATTAGGAATAATTTGGTGGAGTATCACCACACATCACTTCTTAAATAGTGTCAATTCCTGTCGACAATGGAAATTACCTGCCACTCTTTTGTGTGTGTGTGTGTGTGTGTGTGTGTGTGTGTGTGTGTGTGTGTGTGTGTGTGTGTGTGTGTGTGTGCGTGTGTGTGTGTGTGCGTGCGTGCATGCGTGTGTAGATATTTTACTGTGACTGTGCAGACAACACAGAAATGCTAGTAAAGTAACGGGACGGACATGTAAAGAAAGAATACAGTATGGGAAAATGTCACGGTCTCTAAATGATTTTCAAAATTTCTGGTGTTACATAATACATACATTATCATTGTATGAGTATTGTAGTGTTTACAGCTGCTCTAATAACTGATTTGTATCTGGTGAACAGTGTGCTGGTGTAATCCTTACAGTCTTTTGGGACAACGCAGACCCCCAGTGACACTTGCATACACAGACTAAGTGTTGAGGCATGTGTTAATCTTGTAAACCTCCTTTCACTGATCTCTCATTAATTCAGCCCGGCAGAAAACAGTGTGAAAAAGGGATGAAGAAAGGAAGGGGGGGACAAGAGAGAGAGAGAGAGAGAGAGAGAGAGAGAGAGAGAGAGAGAGAGTTCATTTGAAATAAAGTCAATTAATTACCACAGGAAAGGCTTCTCTTTCCTCTCTTTTAAAAATATGGTAATCCTGATCATGCTAATCTCGCCTTTCCTCTGCTGCTGGGACAATATACAACAGCAATTGATTTTTTTTTTCTGTGTATCTGTGATCTTTAAAACACATACAGATACACAATTAGATTCAGTACAGGGACAGAAAAATATGTCTGAAACTACAAAATGTACATTAATTAAAGATCTAATATGAGCACATCTGAAAAATCAATACACTTTTCATAAAATGACCGACAGGAGGTCAAACAGATGAACCAGCAATTCTGGTTTATTGTTTGCATGTTCTCTTTGTGTGTGCATGGGTTTTCTCCAGGTATTTTCAGTTTCCTACCACAGTCCAAAAACATGTGATTAACTGCTGCCTGTCAGTGTGAATGCATGTGTGTAATGGTCGCACCACTATCTGCATTGTTAAAGCTCTAATGGGTCTGAAATCCATTCTACAGTCATGAAAACATTTTTTTGTTCTCATTGAGAAAAAAAAGCAAATGGTATAGATCTCATGGAGCCGTGATCTCAAAATCACCAAGATAATCGGGGATTACATCTGGCGATAGATCTGATCATGAAGAGAACCAGAGAAAGAAAACCCAGCAGCTAAAGTCCTTAGAAAAAAAAAAAACACAAATCAAAAACCCTCCTTTAAAAGGTTTCAGATACATTTTCATTTGATTCTAGTTTGTTAGAAATGCCACTCTTATTGAAAATATTAAAAGGAATATTTCTTCTGAAGGAATTCTTGGTTGTTGTTTTGCTTTGTTTTTTTTAACAATACACACACTGTGTAAAATTGTACAACGTGACAGGGTGTGAAGCTTGGCTTGAGTGTATCTCCAGGTCGCTCCGGCAGAGAGACCACTCAAATCAGAGCAGACACTGAGACAGATGGTGATTTTACACCAGCATGGAAAAAGAAATGGCTCTTTAACATCAAAACCTCAGCAAATTACTTTGAAACCAGCTGGCCAGACACAAAAAAGGGATCATGAGTCTGGGGAAGCGGCCAGCCTCTCAAGCAGAGGTGCTTGTGAAATGGTAAACCAGGCAAAATGGAAAGTAGCCCTTCTATAATTGTTTTGTAGAAGTCTGCAAGATTGTGCTTCAATTTGCCTGTTCTAGAAGAAACTTATTAACGCAACTGTTGAACAGAGAAAAGTGTGGAAACGTTTTAAACTGAATTACAAACAGGTATCTATCCATTTTTTCAGGTCGTCACTCGAAGACAAGATGAAAAAAATCAATGTAGTCCATTCAGATATAGATTTTTTACTGCTTTTTGGTTATTTTTCGCTCTGCTCTTCTGTGCATTAATATCTTTGTTAAATATAAAAGCAATTCTTCACAGTGAGGTTAAATGCTGATGCAAAATTGCCGATTAATGTAAGTTGAGACTGGTTCATGGCGTAACCCTGTCATTGCCCTTCACTTCCCAACTGGATAAACTGGTTTAGATGATGAGAGATGAAGTACGTTGGGAGCAATTACTTTGTTCACCTCATATAAATAGATGTATGTTCATAGCTTTTACTCATAAACTGTTGTACAGCAGACACAATGATATCACATTACAGGTGACTGCAGAGGATGAAAGATTTTCCTTTATTCAACTCTGGCTTGAGATATTAAATTGCATCATTTAAATGTAATACTGTATACAGTCCCTCATAAATAACAACAATTTTGCATTCAACATTCCAGTAGTGTTTATGTGAATGTAAATGATTTAGAAACTTCTTTATCTGAAGATAAATTAGCATATCCTTGAAACCTCATGCAGCCTCAGAGTTCGGTCCATATCGCCAATCCCACAGGCTTCCACGGTGGACACGATCAATGCAATTTAGGAGTGTATTTATGTCGTAAAAGGCATATTGATTCTAAAGGTATAACTGATATTCGCTGTTTGAACACATTACATCTCATTTCCAACATTCAATCTCGCCTGGGAACAATTAAGTGGTGTTGCCTCTGGTGAAGCGCCTCATCCGCAAGCATATATTTCACTTTTACACTATTAACAGCTATAATGAGCACAAGGCTTCTGCTAAGAATCACAACTAAATAACACTGTGCTCTCCTTAATGTAAAGTCGAAAACAGCTAGTCAAGCATACAAACCTGTATTTGAAATAGAAATGAATCAGCTGATGCACTTGACGGATTTAAATTAACATGTCATGGTCAGACGTTTATTCAAAGTCACCAAAAGACATGTTAAGTTGCTCTGTCGATATTTCTGAATTACTATAATTGCGAATGAGCCAATTGTATGGCCTGAGAAAAAAAAAAAACTAACAATGTCCACTGACACAAAAACAAGTCAATTTATGCAACATTTCCGCCTTAAACAAATGTAAGGAAAACAAATAATCATTAGAAATTGTCCATTACTTTCCCTGCTCTTTTTCAGCCTGCCTGTGAAATTTTTTTTTAAAATTAAGATATCATAGTTGATCCTTCATCTTACCACATTTCCCAATCCACCCACCAAAGAACAACATGAAACAGACTATGGGAAAAGTCATCATGCATATTTAAAAGGGGTGTGATAAAAAGCCTCAAATGTGAACACATTCTCATGGCAATCTGTGCCGTTTTGTAGACAGCCATTTCAACAATAATTACAATGTTTAGTTTTTTCCGTCATTCATCATTAATTTTTAAATACTTCCCTCTGTGTCATTTTTCATTGCAGGTGCTGCGATTTCAGGCTAAAGATATGCACATATAGAAGTACTACAAGAAAATGATTCCCATCTTTTCATTTAAGGTGCTGAGTGTCTATCATTTGTGGAGCATTTAGTGTGGAGTGCTGCAAAATTATACTGATCTGATATACTGATGAATATACTTATCAGAACATCTGGGATATACCATTGATGATGCAGTCCTACATTAAATTGGTGCAGAGTCATGTTCACTCCACTCGTCAGCACTGTGTGACACATGGATGACCTGCATCAGCCTTTCATACTGTACAAGTCAATGTTCTGAAGTTATTTTCTCTCCCCTCAAACCTTAAAAATACAAAATGCGATTGTCACAGAAATATTTCTCGATTTTAGAAGCCGTGTGCAACTAGTCTGAAGTTGCCATGTGCCATGTGTTGATACAACAAATTTTTTTTACGAATATCAAAACACACTTTGATTCAACATCTATAGGAAATACAGTTTTTACAGCAGAGAATCAGAGAATAATGTACCACCAGAAGTAACTCATTACATTATCGACCCGTGATAAACACTTACCAGGCAACAATCTCAGTCCTGCTTTTTGAATGAACAGGAGGCGAACGCAAAGGTCTTCTCTGAGTTAATGAACAGAAAACACCTCTGTTGTCCATGTGTACTACAGTCCACTGTGGAAATGCAGGATCTGGAGGCAGACCCACAACCGCGAGAAGTAACAGGTAATAGGATCACAGACGTCCATCTGGCCTCGTCCCAAGACACGCCACAGGCTAAAAATAACATCTTAACAGTTAATGCTGCTGATTTTCTAATTCTGTCCCCACTCTAATACAATTCCATGTGATCATTAAACACAAATAAAACAAATGTGATTTATTTTAAAGTGACCATTCTTGAATAGTTTAAATTCAGTTCATTAACACAATGATGTGTCTAAATTGTTCATTACAACTGTGATGGAAAAAGTCTGTTTATATCTGATGTCCTGAGAATAGGACATTTCTGTCCCATTTCCTAACCAGTCAGGACTTTTCTAGGGTGTCTGCAGGGGTCTCAGACTCTGGTCCTCAAGGGCCCCTGTCCTCCATGTTTTAGTTCTCTCTCTGCTTCAGCTTACCTGAATCTAATGATGAGGATGTCATCACCAAAGTTGTGAAAAAGCCGAATAACCAGCCCCTCATTGCAATCAGGTGTGCTGCAACTGGGAGAGAGCTAAACCCTGCAGGGCAGGAGAACCCTACACTCTACTGTCAGTGAAAGCTGTACATAAAAAGCCTCTAAGATTTTTCCATAAAATATATCTGTTCTTTTGGCGACATAAATTGCATTAAGTTGATTTTGAATTGTTTTCTTTGATTAAGCCTCTTCTCCAATTAATTCAAATTGACAATATTTTTTTTTAGCTTCAAATTGTCTTAAGCACTGAATATGATAGAAATGTACAAAGACCTGAAGAGACAGAAAATGTAAACCTGATTGAAAAAGGTGTGGAATTCCCATAATGGCTGTGGAAATAGTCGATTTTCAGCAGAAATTCGTAAGCTTTCAGAGTCATGTCCTGCTCACGCTCATCTGCAAAAATAGATGTCATCAAAGTACACAAATGAGAGAAAAAAATCTGAAATGTCAAGCAGCTCACTTCTGAACAGCTGCATGCAAATCTCTTCTCACTGTCACACTCAACGGCGTAACATAGATAGACACACCTCGAACATCACACACCGCCATCTGATTAAAAATCAAATTAAAGCTTAAACAAGTGACAACTCCTGTCCCTGAGGTCCATTACCAGTTTGAAGTGTTGGAGACAGAGAGAGAGAGAAAGAGAGAGAGAGGGAGAGAGTGAGAGAGAGAGGCAGTTGAACCGCAATGCTGCTGAGTCTTTGGTGTCTGCATGTCAAATGCCAGTGCACTCCATAGGAATACGATAACGAGGGGTGCGCACAGAGGGAATGCCAAATTAGATATCAAACACAGAGGAGAGCTCAGAAACACACGGCACAGCACCGAGCCATTTAATAAGACATCGAGAGGCAGCATGCTGCACTGTACTTCAATGCTGTTGTATTCCACTGATTTGTGACAGGGGCTGCCACAGGACACAACATCTGATTAGAAAGACGAGTTTTATTCAATAGTCTCATGATGACCATATAACTAAGCGAACGTACTTTAAGGATTTGAGAGTCACTTGACTGTCCAATGATGTCATTAAAACTTCCTGAATCTGAGATTGAAAATACACCGACTGTGTTGTTCTGATTGATTGTGCCATTAGGTTTCCTCCCACAGCACATTTTTCTTGAAATCCAACAATGAACTATATTTCCCGTATCATTGTATCACTTACATCATTGATCCATATGCTCTTACACCTCATATGTTAATATATACCGGTTTGAACCTTCATGATTAATCAAGAGCATATTTGCTTACAATGTCTTCATCAGTTCAGTAATAACAAAACAACTCTATTAGGCAGTGAAGTAATGTCCATACCATTCACATAATGTGAAATAATTCATCAATGATTCCAATGATTTTAATGATTATTAATATGGCTGACTTCAACTGGGACATTTTTGGATTTATCATCCCATGCACAAGGAAAACATTGCATATTGCCTTTACAAATTAAGTTCCCACTCTTTTTGGGGTCTCCTTTAAATTGGAGAAAGTTCCAATGAAACTGCATTCCCATAAAATATCATGTTAGTATAGCAAATGTAAAATTGTTTGCGTTGCAAGTCTTTCTACCTCCCAACCAGTCAAAGGAGAAAGAAAGTTGTAGTCGTCACACATGCACACTAGAATTAAGATGACAATCCGGTGTTATCAAACGATTCAAGTCATTAAGTAAACTGATTAATGTGACATGGTTTATGAGATAACGGCATCCAATTAACACACAAATATTCCTCCCCAGTACTCCCATGCCTCAGTGCATGGATAGCCTTTAATCAGATTTTATTTCCCTCTAAATGTGTGGAAAAATACATATACAAACACAGCATGCAGCAGCCAAAAGTAGATAAATAGCCACAAAGTGACAAGGAGACAAATTTCATGTTGAATCATATAAAAGCAACAAATGTGCATTAACTCCTACAAAGAAATCCAATAAAGGATTGAAACATGTAAACCATAGATTTTCATAGAACACATTTGTGAATGTAAATGTACCTTATTATTAAAATGGTCTCTGAATACTCTCAGATATAAGATTTCCATGGTTATGCAAAAGTGTTCACCGTTGAACTTGTGCCTTGCGAGGATGCAATTATCACTTAATCTGGCTGTATTGGAGGAGGGAAACACAGTACCCGACAATCAAACCAACAACCCAGCTGAGACAAATTCAGCAACAAAACACAAGACTTTCTGGCACAGTAAGATCCACCAGGCAGCACTAAGGTATACATTTGCACAAAAGAGGCCATTTGTGCATCAAAATCATTTCTGGATGAAAATATGTTCAAGCGAACATTAAACTCATTAAACTGTAGTTGTATTTCCAAAATAAAATGAAACTTTTTATTTTCTCAGAACGTATTATCAAAAAAACAAAAAAAAGTATTATTCTCATCATCACGTTGAATAGAAAAGTGGTAAATGTTGTCACTGTTTGGGAGGCGAAGCATGGACTATGTCTTGGATGGATCTGACAAGTTTGAGGAGTGTCACCTCACAGACTCGCTGACAGCTCTACTGTTGATTTGCATACTTCAGCCACATGAGCTGAATGTAAAGCATCTGAGGAAATCTTGGCTCTAATGCAAAACTATTAAAATTTAAAAATGTAAAAAAAAAAAAAAAAAAAAAAAGAAGAACATCCTCAAGTGTAACCAATCATTAATTATCTAAACCTCTGGTAGAGGGAGACGTTTTAATAGTTATATTTTAGCAATTAATTCAGTGTACCACTTTGGCACCAAGTTTTTATCTGGCAAGCACGGCTACGCATGGCTGTGCGGATTTAGTCTTCTTTGGCTTCAATGAGCCAAATCAAAGAAATCACATCTATAACTAATAAATCTGCTTAATTAATGGAACTGTTCCATTAAGCTGCTGGGCAAGCCCTCATGAAAAACCACTATATGACCACAGCGTTACGCCAAAATGGTATGCAGCCATTTCCATGATTAATAACAGGTGTGTTGAATTGTTATGCCACCCACCTGTAAAGATCAACTCTTATAAGTTCATATTAGCCACATATTAATATTACATATTAAAAGTTGTCATTCCTAGTTAAAAATAGAAGTTTTGTGAGCTACGCAGATGTAATACACATCACCTTTAAATGCTGACATTATCATAAAGTTTCTTGTAATCTTTGTTTGTTTTTTGAAGCTTCTTAACAGTTAAATTGTCCCATTAACAGTCAAGCTTAAATCACAAATTAAGAGGAGCTGGGAAACCAATTCTCTTAACTAGAAAAAGTTAGCGTTCCAATGCAGAACAAACACAGACTAAAATGTATCTTCAAATCTAAGTAAAGTATTCTCACATTACACCTACTAAAAAATATTTCCTGGCTGACACTAAAGTTTACTTTATCTTTGTTACGTTTTTCACAAGCTGTTTTCAGATAATTCAATTTGATGAGTATTACTTTAAATCTAGATTTTTTTTGTGTTCACCAAGATTTGTTATTGACAATTACAATTGCATTGATGAAGACAATAACTCTTTTTGTAGGAAGCATGATCTTTTTATTTATGTCTTTCTTTTCAAATATCACACCTTTTAGTGTTGATTTCAAAAAGATCACAAACAATCGTCTGCTCTGCACCATTGTTCATCTGACCTATAATATTTGATTAACCATTAGATTTGATGACCCATTGTAAGTCACAGAAAATAATAGGATGAGTTAAGTGCGTTGATTCTGGTATTTTGGCTCACAAACAAAAATAAGCTAAGATCAAGACATGAATAGATGCCACATGATGTACTCGAGTACAAGTCAAGAGACTGTGACATTTTATGTCTTACCCAGCTTTCCATTAGAAGTAACAGAGGTAGAAAAACATAGCTCAAAAGACACACAACTGAAAAAAAAACATGTAAGTTCACATAAATATGAATAATCAAGTTTGTTATGGTTTAAATTAACACCATAACTATATTTCAAATATGATAAAGACCCATGTGTATTATAATTAAGAATCTTAGATCATGATGTAGACTTTATCGAGGACTGGATGGATGGATGGATGGATGGATGGATGGATGGATTGGATGGATTGGATGGATGGATGATGGCGATCGTGACACTGACTCAGATAAAGCCATTTGAGGTTCCCTCACCACATTCTCTCTGCACAGCATATAAACACAAATATCCCCTTATTCATCAAAATCGGATCCATGAAAAGTCACTTTAGTCTGGAGTGCTGCAGCGTGGGCGAGTTTGACAGAACAATCACACACAAAAAAGGAATAAAGTTGAGGAAATTGATCTTTGTATCCTGTTTCAGTAGTCTGTTTCCCCTCTGGTTGAAGGTAGTTCGCTCTAAAAGATTCATAAACAGAACTTTCACCAAGAAATGAAAAAGCTGCAGTAAATCCTCCAGCTCCATTAAGTTATCTGCTCCCTTTCAATCCTCTGTCAGATCAAAGAGACCCACTTAGAACAACACTAATGTACAAAGCTCCAGAGGGTGTTCCTGAATGCATTATATTGCATCAGGCTGCATGTCATGTTTGTGCATATGTACTTGTTTTAGGGTGCAACAAACTAAAACAAAACAAAACAAAAAAACACTTGCATGATGGGAAAGGATGCATTTTTCTTTTGGGGGGGGGGGGGGGGGGGGGGGGGGGGTAAGTTGATGCCAATGTCAACTTGTACTAGGAGTCACCTGTGCATTGTTTAATACATAAACAAAGAGGACACTCCGAAGATGAGAATGCATTAACTTCACAAACAATCATGAAATAAGTTGCAAACTGTCAACAATAACATGATATTTATCTGCTGTAAAAACACTAATTATTATTGATACAAGCTGAAGCAATGTGTTAATAATAACTCCAGCAGCACCACCCTGTACGACATAATGTGCCCCGCTCAAAACATGCTAAAGGAAAGGCCGATGCCGTGCCTTTAATTCCTGTCTACCGGAGCAGAACAATGAGGACGGCTGCCCTTGACTAAGATGATGTGGACAGTGGGTTACTGAAGGGTCGTGTATAAAGTATGGGCTCGATTCTGCCTTTGATTATAATTCTCCTTGGGTCTGAAGGCAGCCTGTAATGAGGACGGCTACCGTAGAATATGATGCCATTTGAACACAATAATGACAAGACACACGCTGCCCTCTCAAGCAGCTCGTCGCTGTTGAAATGATTGAATTGCACTCCGTTATATGGCGTATCATGAGTTTAGTCCTCAGCTTAAACTCCGGCTGCATGAAGAAGCAGCTGAAGGCAGAGAGGCTGGCTCTTTGAGTGGTTAGCTGCTAACCAAGAGGTCAGTATATGAAGACAGAGGGCTGCCAGGTCCCGCCGTTAGCCTTGCGGCGGCGCCTCGACAATAGATCCGTGATGCAGCAAAAATGTTCCTCTCCTGCTTGTTCCCACAGACAGAAAAGTTGACACATAACAACACAGAAACAAACGTTCCCCCTTTCTGCTTTTGCAGGAAGGAACCTCAATCCAGTTCACTTCCTCTTTTCTCCTAACTTCTCACTGTCTTTCCCCATTGCCACCCAGCAGGCAGAGCAAAGTCTCTTTTAAAACTAAATTTGAAGGTGAAAATGAAGTCGATGCAGTATTAGAAGGTTAGATTATAGCAGATGTCAAAACAAAAGTAGTAAAGGAAAGTGATGGTGCTAAACAATACTTGTAGAGTTGCATGGATTGGCTTATGAGACAAAAGCTCAAAGGAGTAATCCTCCACGGTTATGTCGAAATAAGTAGAGGTACCATCTGCTTTAGCTAATAGCATACATTTTAGTAATCACCTTGTCACTCTCTGAGAGGAAAATTATTGCTTGAATGAATCTAAAGACAAACAAAAGCGTGCTGAGAAATGAAACCGAAGTGTCAATGATGAATTACGTATATCTGGAGCCTTTGTGTACTCACTGATCTCTAAATGTTGATGAAATATCAAGAAAGTTAGGACCCTCGAGGTTTATGGCATATAGATAAAAAGACATTCTTTGACATCACTCAGCTGTATCGCTCTGCTTCAACTCTGTTTCAAATGTTTTTAATAACGCTAATAATGGAACTCTGGCTCACTGGCAAAACACCAATGAAGTTCTGTTGTTTTTTTCCAACACATGGAATATAAATGCACAAATAAACGCATGACATGCCTGAAAGGGACAAAAGCCTATGTTAATATTGAAATAGAACTGTAATCAGTAGAAATGTGGGAAAATGACTGTGTTGTTCATCAACAACCACTGAATTGTTGACGGTGGTGTAGCAGTGAGGACTCCCACCTCATTGCAAGGCCATCGGTGTGGGTGAGTGTGCGTATTCTCCCTCTGCATGCATGAGTTTTCCCAGTGAACTCCACAGTTTCTACAGTCCAAGACATGGCTCTGAGGCGTGTAGAGTGGGATTGTCTGTATCTGAATGTTTTGCCTGTGATTGAGTGGCGACCTGTTATGGGTGTACCCTGGCTTTGCCCATTGCCAGCTGGGGTCGACTCAGGAAGCCCTGCAATCCTTAATTGGATGTGGGAGCGCTGTTGTAGTTGATGAACACAAAACAAATGGTATGAAACATTTCAGTAAATCAGAAGTTCGACTTTTATTGCTGTGTATCAGCAAAAGGCATGGGTGCAATGTCAAACATGAGGTTGTGCTGCTGTACCGAATATCACCAATGTGAGGCTTTTAATCAGTAAAACAGCACTCCCTCTCATGTGATCCTGTTTAATCAGTTCTCTGTGAATACAGCCAGGAGCACAGACATTTCTCTTTGCTGTCCTCGAACAGCGTGTTGCGATAGAAGGGCTACCCTGATCTTGGGACCATCAGTCGAGGTATAAAGTCCTTGTGACATGAGTATATTAGTCAGCAAAAAAGACCCAAAAAGAAATTGTTTTGCCTTTGCTTTTTTGTTGATTAGACATATATGTTTGAATTATATTGACATACTGTTTAGGCAAGTTCATTTTATGTGTCATTTAGTAAATAGCCATATTAAAACAAAATGAGCTATAGTAAAAAATCCACTCTGTTCCAGCAGATTTCCCTCCTTCTCTCGACAATCTGCACAACAAATTTCAGGCCTGTAATTTTAATGGAGGTTCTGCCCCTCCAAAACCATTTGGATTACAGCCTGGGTCTCTAATTTGGACACTGTCAAATTCTAAAAGGTTTGAGGACATAATTGTCCACTGGTGAGGTGCAGTTGGAGCATATTTACAAAGGATTATTAGGAGTTATTCTCTTTATGAGTCACTCAGTAAATTATCTGGATGCAAATAAAGTGGGATCACTGGTCTTGATCTGTGTGAACGTGGGCACTGGGAAGGATAGTGTTAGTGATGAGTGCCTATACCAAGGCTATCAATCAATTCTTGTCTTCTCGGTAGAAGCAAGCATATGCAAGATAACAAGACACATCGATCACAGCAAACAGGGGAAACACGGTATCGCACTGCATCCTCTCTGCGGGAAGTTTATATTCTACACACAGCCACTGAAGAAACAGACCCAGAGAAGGAATTAATGAATGGGGAAAAAGAGAGAGAGCTTAAAGAAAAGACCAGCATGCAGATGAGGAAGAAAAGGTGGAGCGACAGAGAAATATATATGAGGGTAAGATTGATTAATTGTTTGTGAGGTTGGAAAAAATAAGATTTAACAGATACAAGATTTAACATTACTAAAAGAATAGTTAAAATGACTGTGAGGACTACGAGGCCTGTAGCGCACCAGATTCTCATCAAATGTGGTGTTAGATGCAAATAAAAAGGCTGATAAATGTGAAAAATGTGCCACTTAATGTTTGGAAAATAAGAACGGGCTGAAGGATGGCATGTCAGAGAGTGTGAGACAGTGCAGAAAAAGAAAAGAAGGTTTTGGGAATGAAGCATAACGAACCAAATCACAGAGTTCATCTCCCGGCTTTAAACCAATCCAAGTGTCTTCCTCTGTTAATCCATCATCAACTGTTCCCACATCTCTGCTGCCAGGCTGGAATGTGTGTAATCCAGAGTGAATAAACAACCTGATAAATGAAGGTCAAACCTGGACAAAGTGGCCACTATCACAACTGTTGCTGTGTGGCGAGCGGGGCCAAGTTAACCATTTATAGTTGGATGAGATTAGACATTGCTTAACAACAGTTCTTGGTCTGGCTTCTTGTCATATTCATGTTTCAAGTCAATTAACTAGTTGAAATGAAGCCCTACAATGTGCCCACCTTGTAGCGGCCATATTACAGTGTTTATATTATCCAGTTTTGATGGTTTTTGAACAGCTGGCGACGTAAATAACCCCAGCTGCTCTGTTTGCGTGTGTGTGTGCACATGACACACATGCTGCCATGAGGCTCAGTGTTCAGTCATGTAGAACACAGAGGCAGGAAAAAAAAAACACCACTGACTTCACCTCCTATCACTCATTTGCCTGGGCTGCAGTCTGGAGCCTACATCGAGGATTGCTATGTCAATAGATGTTGCAGTACGGGTGTATAGTTAGCCATTGCAGAAGAACACACAGTTAAAACGCTGCTGGTTTATCAAATACCAGATAAAGGGACTTTTAACAATTCCAAGCTGTATTACGAACAACTGTGTAGCGTAGTCCTCTTTCTGCTTTAATAAATGAATCACCAACAAGAACGGCTCCCGGGACTTGTATTTGTAAATTGCATTTTAATAACAAAATTATAGTCCAGTGAAATGTGTTGGATTTTTACTGGGTTACTGAGAAAGAAATATATCTTTTGTTCAAATGTGTGTAACCGAGAGAAAATGGGGTTTTGCATCACTGAATCGTCCTCAGCTCTACATTTCATGTCACTTTGCTCAAAGCAAACAGCAACTACATTGTGTGGGGATGTAAAGTTGATGGAACATAAATGAACCGGAAACATAACTGGAACGTCTGTAAATGTGTCAAAAAGTACTAAGCACTTGAAGTTTTGTTGTTGTTTTTTTAACCATTTGCACATGAAAGGCTGTTACATCTTGAGGGAACTCGCTGGACTTAGAAGCCATCTTTGCTTAATACACCTTCTTCGTGTATTAGTAGGCAAAGTACGCATGTGTCTGTCTTCCAGGCGTAGTTTGTATTTTCAGGAGTTCCAAAACCTGTAATGCAGGGCCTGCTTCTCTCTCAAATAAGCACCCACACGTGCACTGACAGACATTTTGAGCTTACTTTAGAGGGGGAAAGAGAGGGGCAAAGTCACAACTTGTGGGGCACCGAGGCAACCCTCAGGCCAGGGTTGTTGTTTGTGATTTGGATTAAACCTGAGAGAGATCACCACTAAAAAGAAAAAAAATAAGTTTTTTTCTGTGATGGCGCTGGTCAGAGCATAACTTCCTAACTAACGTTTACTGGTTCACCATTTGATTCAGTAATTCAAATGCACGATAGCACATTAATTTACATACAAGTATGCTCGCTGTCTCTCTCTCTCTCTCTCGCTCTCTCTCTCTCTCTCTCTCTCGCTCTCTCTCTCTCTCTCTCTCTCTCTCTCTCTCTCTCCCTCCCTCTCTCTCCAACCAGTAATAACTACTGATTAGCCTTATCAGCCTTATCAGCATCATCAGACTTCAACGCATCACTACGGGATATAGATTACACAGACAACCATACCCAGGATGACGATAATGGAAATGGAGAGTCCTCATCATCAGCCATGAAATAAACTCTGATTACAGTCATTATTAGTTATGATGACTTGGGCTGATTAATAATTTAAATAATCAAGTTGATCAGCCGATGAGGATTACAATTACTTTCTTTGTCTTAAATGTGATTCTCTTGTAACCATTTCAAGTGTTTACTCTGAATCTGAATTATTTCACATTCGAGTTTCAATATTTTTGAAGCTATCATTAAAATGTAAAAATATTGCACTGTAAATTCTTATTGCATGCCGGTGTGTAGAAAGTGTGCATCCATATGTATGTGGGTTTTTGTTTCTCTGCTGGCAGACTGTTAAACTAGCGGAGCTAAATTAGGTGCTTCCTCATTAGCCTCATTACACTGAACCCTTGTTGTGTTAATTGACATAAAAACAAACACTTGCTCATGAAGAAGAAACTGCAAGTAATCTACTGTCTCCACCCCCTCTTTTGTGTTCCGCTGTGTGTGTGTGTGTGCGTGTGTGTGCGCGTGCGTGCGTGCGTGCGTGCGTGTGTGTGGGTGTGTATCAATTCCAACTGATGGATGATTCATGGTTTGTATGAATCCTTCATTCAATTTAAATTTGCTGATCTCCCTCACACTTCATTCATGATCACATCTGTACAAGTAGCAATGATTCCCTCACAGCTTTGAGAAATAAGTAACTAGTTTGAAAAAATAAAAGTATATATATATATATATATATATATATATATATATATATATATTCACACACACACACACACACACACACACACACACACACACACACACACACACACACACACACACACACACACACACACACACACACACACACACACACACACACACACACACACACACACACATATAATTTCATAGTGTAATTGGTTAGTTGGCAGCAGTGAAGTGTGACTTGACAAATGTGCAAAGGTGCATGGCTGATCCTTTTTTTTTTAAGATGGCAAAAAAAAATGCAGATGGAACAGTTTAAATATACTAAAACAAGACAAAGAAAATAGTGCAAACAAGGGACAATTTCTGGCAGAGTGAAAAACCCACTCAGACATGCTGTTGGTATAGGTCAGTGTATCAAATACTGTTTGTTTTTCTTGATTTACACACTTGGGAGAATCTTGCTCTACTGAAAATAATAGAAGGAAGAATTCCTGCTGGTCGGCATGGAGATCCTACGACATTGCTCTGTGTGAGCAAGAGTGTGCACTGTAAACACACACACACACACACACACACACACACACACACACACACACACACACACACACACACACACACACACACACACACACACACACACACACACACACACGCACACACACACACACACACACACACACACTCTATTATCGTAGTGGGTTGGGAATAAGTAGTCCAGCCCCGAACATCTATGCAGCACGAAAACGAGATACCCATTATGGTTTTAACCCAGAGTCTCCTCACTGTTTTCTTTTCTGCTCACTGCTATAGTAAAATTGACAATATTACTGACTTGAAACATACCTTATACTATTAGTGTATTGAAAATATGGCTGCCTCGCACAATCTCTCTTAAACCATACAAACATAACCTCAAAATCAGTGTCAGTAAATCGAACTACATCAATAAAACAAAATCTCTCTTTTCAAGTCTAACTGGACAAATAAATAAATAAATAAATAAATAAATAAATAAATGCTGCACACAGTTGATATCAAGGTGTTTTTTCTTCAGTTAATATTGAAAAGCAGCACATCGGCATTCCCAGTTCAGATTGCAACGCTGCTCCGTCTGCTCGCTCTCTAATGTGGCCACAATGGAGCCGTCCATAAGGCAGACCCTTGGGGATTATGTCACACACGATACTGTAGTAGTTTGGCCAAAGTGCCACTCAATTTTAAATACGTGAACAGGACATGAAAGGTGGACATCTCTAGACAAAACAACATGTTTGGTCGCCCAGTGTGACACTCAAGCGTCTGAACTTGATGACGGCCACTGACTGAATATTTCGATGCTGTCCTATCGTTGTTTGGTGTTCCACTAAATGTTTCACAAGGATTTGAAGGATATTTCTCAGCAAGGCACACACATACAGAAGCACATCGGCACAGCCTGGACTGGATCCTCTCCCTGGGACTTCGAACAGCCGTGTTTGATTTGTTGCGATGGCGACAAATACATGGGAAAGGAGTCCAGGAGAGAAATGAGAGTTCTGAGGGAAATGTTTAATCTCTTTCACACGTGGTGCCAGATGACGCAGCACACACACACACACACACACACACACACACACACACACACACACACACACACACACACACACACACACACACACACACACACACACACACACACACACACACACACACACACACACACACACACACACACACACACACACACACACAGTGTTATTGTCCGTCCATAACTGCTAAAAAAAAAAAAAAAAGAGGACTTCATGTTGCTGGAGAGAAAACGTGACAGCAGAAAAGTCATGTTATGCAAACTTGAGTTTGAATGACATTTCCAAAGTCTCTCCAGAACATACAAACAAATTAACCCTTGAGGCATGTTTTCCAACACGTAGTCGTGGAGAGGGCCAGACATCCAAACACAGGCACGCATGAATACAACAACAGGGTGAAGGATAAACCAGAGGTTGAACCTAAGTACTGTACTTTTATTTTTTAATGTTGCCCTTAACTGCAAGTGCTAAAACTAAATGGATATCTTGATATTAGAGTATAATATTGTTAGATTAACTTGCTGTTGCTCACAAATTTTAAACCAAAAGATACTATTAATATCTCAATCAATATTTTGAACACAATGAAACCATTCTGAAGATGAATTTATAAAAAAAAACAAAAAACCTGTTAAAACGAAATAATACATGCGGTGCGTCAATATGTCAACAGTATTTACTTTAAAAAAAAAACTATTTTATGTGTTGACATGGTCCCAACCTGCTGCGATAGCAGATATTACTATATATGCAAGGTCATTTATAAGATGAATAAGAGTTATGGCATCTTCAGTAATCTTCCTCCGCCAGGTGTACATCTATTGTTGCATCTCACGGGAGGTGGATATCAGGATTTGAGTATTTTGAGCAGGTCCTATTACTCAGATGGATAAACATATCCCCAGACATATTCTTTTGAGTGTCTGTAGAAATGTGTGTTTGTGCTCGTGGGTTGACATTACTGCTCCTTGCCATATGATTTTATAGCTGTGTTAAGTTCACATAACTGTGTATTTATACACTGGCACTGTAATTGTAAAAATGTATGATATTGAAACGAGAAGGAGGTCAATTATTACATTTAAGGTGAAGGACTGTTTTGAGGTCTAGTTCCGTTTAATGTTAGGGCCAGAATTACAATTTGGCAAGTAGTGGTTTTAGCCTTGAGAAAGAGTAGATGCACTGAAGTGATGGAAACACGGTTGTGTGAGTGTGCCTGCATACGGATTCACTTATCCCCTTGGTTGTCTACTGCTGAACCCCTATCTGAATCTTCATGCTGGTGAATAAGCTTATTAAAGGCATTGGTCCTAGCAGCCGTGCTCATCAAAGACTACCAATTACTATCCACAATGCAAAGCCTGTACTGATGTAAAAGGATGTGTAGTTCTGCTTCATATCCTTTCAAGCACCAATTGCCAGGCTATGGAGCTGTGCACTGATGAGCCTAACAGGACTTTGATGAACCTGGCCGGGCCACACTAATGAAGGAGACAAAGTAACAGTTGAAACCTGAGTTCCCATAATATTAAACACTCCATGAATGCGGTTAGTGGGTATTCATCAGTACTGATCATCGACCGTGCACCCAGTGAAAAGCATCTCTTATCTTTATACGGTAATAGAAGTAATGCACATGCTTAAACTCTTGCACAGCAGAAGCGTTAAAGTACGAGACACAATACCTCAAGGTCTCACTTCCCGCCGTTAGGTTTTTCTCTTTCTTTCTATCGCCTCTTGCTGCAGCGCTTTCACCAGGTCGCTATGGTAACTAAGGTTTCCTGCCAAGATCACTTTCCAATGCACCAGATCTGACATTCCTCCCTTCTCCATTTCCTCCTTTTTCTTTCCTGCCCATCACTCTGTCCTCCCACCGTGTCCCCACGGTATGATAGGCTTGATATGAAAGGCTTGGGAGGCCGTCCATAATCCACCTGAATCCACCGCCGAGTTCAAACAGGTGCAGAATTCATCTTCCTCACCTTTCACCTATTCCACAAAGTGGATTAATTCTTTGTGTAGTTGCCAGATGTTGTGTCATTAAGGAGCTTTTAAAAACTATTTCCTATAGATCAAATGTATCTGAACCCTTTTGTAGCAAATCAATAAACAACATTTACTTTTATCTTTAGGAAAACACCAAATGTTACCAAGAGAAAGCCATCGAGTCCCAAACGTACACCACAGATACGGTTAGAGAGGCATGTCTGTGCCCTTTTATGAGTTTAATTACCTGTGATAATAGGTGTAATTGTGTCAGATGTTTGGGGAGTAGAGCTCCAATCACAGTGTGATTATTAAGGCGCTTCTCCTCACTGGTTTTCCAGAGTGAAGGCTTCTCGAGGGTCTCCTCTACAAGAGGGAAATCAAACGCCTCGTGCCTCACTTCCCTTGAAGCCCAGTGACCTTATTGTCCCTAACTGTGTTGTAACAAAGTGCAATTTCTATTTACTGGATGACTACAGGTCTCTGTAACTCCATATAGAAAATGAAGGATTTGACTCAGTGTGTCTGGTAGTGGTTAATACACAACTTTACAAAAAAAGAAGAAAGGATTTTTAGCACAAGGTGAGGATGGGTACATTAAATGCTGTCGAAATCCTTTTTTTTTTCTTGCATCATTGAGGCACAATTGATTTTATTATGGAAAAATCAAGGCTTATTTTGATTGAAAACCTATTTCGTAAAGACAAAATTATAACGAAAATCCAAGATTGGAGATTTTCTGATTTAACAAGTGGAAATGCTTTGTGCAAAAGTATTTTCACAACCTTGCTCAAAATGACAATTATTACACATTTTCTGGTACTGCGATTGACAACAGCAAACAATGCAAGAAATAGACACTCTGAAAGAAGCAAAATGTAAATTAAATATAATGTATTTTATTATATCACTGTCTGAAAAGAGGGGCTCAGTCTTTGTTAAATTTATATGTTTGCATGTGTCCTAGGGATTAAAACCACCAAAGATCACCATGACTCTGGCAAATCGCATCACCAAGTATAATTAGTCCTATGCGACTGTTGAAGTTCATAAAGTTTTCATCAGCAGGAAGTTATCCGTGGCCGTTGTGTTTTGACCTCAATGTCCAATGCTGTCACTTCGCAACAAACGCAGTTCAGGACATTCAGAGGACAGAATCAGACTGAGAGACACACTTAATGAAGACACAGTGAGCGCTGACCTACACACACACACACACACACACACGCCTAAACTTTTCAAGGAACATCTGTTCAGAAAGCAAAGCAGCATACTGAGGTCAGTTGGTAGGAAGACAGACGGGTTGAATGCACGCACACACACACAGGCACACACACACAGGCGCACACACACAGGCGCACACACACAGGCGCACACACACACACACAGGCGCACACACACACACACACACACACACACACACACACACACACACACACACACACACACACACACTGGAGGATTTCCTTTTTTCATTCACATTTACGCGTTTACTTTCTCAACTCTCACAGCCTCGATAACCGCTACACACACCCTTGAGGACATCCGGGTCTGAATTTTGATTCATAACCTTTACCTCATGGGAAACCATTTCGCTAATGAGGTCTGGAAAACCATCCGCACATGCGATCGCTTCATGGTTTTCTCACTGTTGTGGGGCACGATGACTTCACAAGGACGAATCTCTCCTTGTATTTGTTGTTTACACTGCCCCTCCTTTCTTTCCCGCTCTTCCAGTTTTTTCTTTGCCTGACACACACCAAGAGAATAACACCAAAGCATTGAGCTTAGCACAAATTACTCAGTCTCCCCTGTTTGGTGGTGTTGAGTCACTGAGTGTTAGGAGAGGAAAGACAACAATATGCTGCCTCTGAAGAGATCGATGGGACCTTTTCCTGACTATGAGATGAGAGGCTATAGCAGCTCAACCTGCCTGTGTCTGTCCAGTGGGTCACTTCTGGAAAATCAAAATCAGACAGTGGGGACGCAACTTGGGCTCAGATCTGATAAAGAGACAGATAGATAGAAAGATACATCTGAGAGATGTGACAGTCTCACATTAATCAGGCTGGTTGCCGAGTTCAAATATAGATTTCATGATTTAAGACAATGGAACTTCTGGGAGCCCATTTTTAGGCTCTAAAAAAAAAAAACATTGATTCAGCATGTGATTGTTGATTAAACCGCTGAAATGACAAATGCATGGAGATAACACTGCAGAGACAGAGCAGTCTGTGAATGAAGAGAATAATGAAGAGAAATCTGCAATTATGAAGGATAAAATCAGGTGAATATAAACATCCATAAAGACGCGTCATCTCGTTTTATTGTTCCAAGTCCCATAGACCACTCATTTTTGACAGTAAATTAGCAAACTCATAGTATCTATGAGCAGATCTGCAAGATGAAAGTTTCTTCTATACCTATACTGCTCCACTAATCTATGACTTAGTAGTTCAGCGTATTTATTTCTTAGTTTTTTGGTTGTTGTTTTTTTATCATGTTTGACATGTCTGACTTGATGTTGTAAATATGTACGTATATGTGTTTGTGTGTAAATCTTGACCACATCAAGATACAGTATCAAGACTGAATTGTTAAAAACGAAATAGTTAATTTAAAAGTTTCATTGTTAATTAAAACTGTACAATGAAATCTTGAATCACAAATGTGTGCACAGCCCCATCATCCCTTGAGATAGCGACTGTGGATAACTGGGTTGTACAGGCAGACAGATAGAGTCAATGACAAAGGTTTTACTTCTTTCTTTTTGCAGGAAATATATTTTTGCAGCTTCCACCCTGAAGAACAAAATTCCAACTGGAATGCCAGAAGAGCAGTAATGAGTTTCTGTGTTTTCTTTGTTTTTGGCCAACAGCTGAATCGTGATCAGAGTGAAAGCGCTACCAAGGCGCTGAGGGGGGGGGGGGGGGGGGGGGGGTGTACAGAAGAGTCACATTTTTTTAAAGTCCATGCAGAGGGCGAGACTTCAAAGACAAACCCTCAGAACTCAGCTTCAACGCTGTTAATTAAGTAAGGTCATTTTATATGAACAAAACACTATTTTTTCAATCAGATACAGGCAGCAATTGTCAAATTCATTTCACTAATGTCACATTCATTCATTTGAAAAGCCCAAGCATTGTTGAAAGAGTGAAAGTCGAATTATCACATTGCTCTCCGTGCTTCCCTATAGCTCTCTGTAATCTCATTTATTTTATTCTCTGGTCATTTGCATGCATATTCAATCACAAATGCTATATGTCTGATGTCCTGTCAGGTACATGGGACCTCCTCATTTAATGGATGTGGCATGTTTCTTGCAAACCCAGAAGGAAAATACTCTCAATCCTGTTTCTCTAGGCCAGGAGCCGCGAGATTCATGCAGAACCTGTTTAGCTTCTCTGCAGCATGTAAATTGCAGCCACTCAATCAATGTCCAACTGTGCGTTTTTCATATCCAAGCCCAATCATACCGAGGCCAATGAGTTTCTTTAGAATGTAAACAACAGTTTATGGCAGCAACTTGGCCTTCAACTGGGCTGCCTATTATTGCGATTCCAGCTCTCACTGATTATAATGGAGCCCCTTAATCGAGTAAACTACTGCTGAGTGCTCGAGGCAACTAATAAGACTGTAATAGATCGATGAAGACATTAAATATGTTAAACCAAAAGGAGATACATATTGTCGCTGAAATTTAAGAACCCTGACCCAAAAGTGTTTATGTCCTCTGTAGCATAATCATGGCCACACAACCGATTGCTAAGTTTACTGGTTTCAGCAAATGTAATCATGCAACCACTCCTAGGGGAAAAAAAAGAAAGAAAACTCAGAAAAGAAACCCTCTAACATGCAAGTTCGTAAGTAAAATATGGAAACAATCAAACGAAACTGGCCAACATAAGACAAGCTAACGCGTTTTGAAGAATCGGACTCATAATCCAAAAGTCTTGGAAGAAAAAATGTTGCTGGTCTCAAATGCAGATGTTCAGATATATAATAAACATTCACTCTGCACCAACAATCTGGTATTAAAAAATAAAACAAACCAAAAACACACCAACAGCCGCTGACAGAACACCGCCCGCAAACCACACGTCTCGGTGCCGTTTAACCCTGAAACCAACTCCCACCTCAAGCACTGGTCAATATCAGGAGTGTCAGCTGGGCTGTACCGACACAATGCAGTACACAGATATTATACTGAGTGAACTACTGAAGCTCAACAGACTGTGAAATACCATTGCATACTGCAGGAGGGTGATAGCGCAGCAGCCCATCTATTCCCCTGGCTTAAGGTACAGCTTACGTTCTGCTGCTTTCATAGCAGCGAATGCAAAGTTGTGCTTTGAATACAGGCCTGACAGCTCCTCCATTCACTGTAGACTCCAGATCAGAGTGCAGGAGCATTTCCTACAATCTGTACGTGTTGGTGTCATTTCTTTATGGGTTAGTGTTTGGACCACTGCCAGTTAAAAAGTGTTAACTCAGTGTAAAACCAAGTACTTGTTGATACACTGAATTTATGATGTGATCCAGTACAACAGTCGTGGTTTTACAAAGATAATAGTGTGCAGTTATAGTGTTGCCACCTCACCAACATGTGCAAACGAAGCAGACTATTGGAAACATATCTCAATATGTTAGGAATCCAGGAAAGAAGTCTTTTACTAAATTACATTAGCTTGCATTACATTGTATATGCATTTCCTCTGAAGTGGATCCCCCCCGCCCAAAAAACCCCCATACATTTACCTCAGAGATCTTAACATTAAAACAACATACCACCGGCATGGATTATTTTAGACCCTTTCTACTCATGTAACTCCCATCATGGTGCAACCTTTCTTCTTTCAAGCTTTGATAAGCCTTGAGGCACAAAACATGTTAATTTACTTTTATACTACAACCCAACCATGGAAAAATGTCTGCCATACCTCTCAATAACATGAGTCATGTACGAGTTCTTTGACGAACTACATCGCTTTCAATTACATTTGAAGTGTTCGCCATGACAACAGCCTCGAGTTCTCAGAAAACAGATGTTCAATCGCATTGTTGTGTGATGATCCGAGTGACATGTAATGCTGCCGGCTGTTGCAAAGAAATAGTAATTGCATTTTAAAATGATGCATGACTTTATTAAAGCCTGTGTTTTATTGATTTACATGTAAAAATATTAGATGTGAGCAAACCTCGCCTCTCCATGTTTTTCATCAAGGTTGAATGAGTCAGTTTGCCACATTCAGGCAGCAGCAAAAATATTATTATGCAGTATGCCACAAATGTTTATAGGCTGACAGGCTACATTTCAAATGACAATGGAGAAAAATCCACATTTTATAAAGAACTTATGTTGTATAAACCTGAGCACGTTTCAGAATTTGTAAAATTTCAAACTCAGTTTCTTTTTTTTTTTAATTCCAACCTCTTGAAAGAAAAAGAAAACTATTATTCAGGTGCAAACCTACAATGGCAATGGAAAGAAGCCTCCCGTCATCTCCACCTTAAATAATAAGAACAAATTCTATATTTTTAATCAACAGCAGTCAGAGACGTTGCTCTTCTGTACTGTCATGCCTCAGGAGTCTATTCTTTGACCTACTGTTCTCATCAATCTATGTCACTAATCGTTATTATTAATATTTTAAATGCAATTTGGAAACAATATCTCACATGAAGCATTTCCTATGAGAGAAATGCTGCATCACTGACGTTTAGTCAATTTGCAGGAGTAAATCAGAGGTATGTTTATGCATTCATCCATCTTCTGTCCAGCTTTACCCAACAAAGAGTCCCAGAGCACATGGACCTGATCCCAACTGACAACAGGTGAGGGCTGCATGCACCCAGCAGGTCTGCAGTCATTCATTCATTCATTCATTCATTCAGTCACAGTGTCAAGTACCTTCATTATTTTCCAGAAAACATGAGCTTTGCCAAAACGTCTCCACATTCCAGTTCGTCTTTGACAACTTTTCAACAATAAAACACTATCTTTTTTAGTCTGCTTTTGTCCACTTATTGTGTATTAAGAAGTATATTTAATATTTCTCGCTCTACTATTATGTGCATTTTATATTTTAACTGAATTGCTAAATGAATTCATTGATTTGTGTCATTGCAGCTCTTTGTTGGCAATATATCATATTTTTTTGTATCCTTGCGTCAGTAAAAGAGTTCATAGAATTTTTTTAAACTACAGGTTGTCTTCGTACAACCCTGCGAGGAAAGCCTTACTTCGGTGACAGCCTCTTTTCAGTTGCCAGGGAAATTTTGAAATAAATACAATGTGTTTAATATTAGTTATCAGGCTCTATTTGATAAAGCTCTGCGTACTACTTGGATTTTATGTGCTGTAATGAAAAACAAAGCCGTGTCTTTTAGAAAATTATTGGCTATTATTCTTATTCTTATTCTTATTCTCATCATTTGTGCACACAGACGATATATTGTAACATTTGTTTTGTTGGATTTTTCACATTTGAAAGAAAATTGAGAGTTAAAAAGAATTGAAGAAAAGTGGCAGTTCACTTAAGTGTATTTCTGAGGTCATTCAAATATTAAATGCCAAATCAGTTGAAGCTGAAGGAACCATGAAGAGTAGACACATAACTGAAAGAGATGAAGAAATGAAATGACAGTGAAAACGAGACGCATGGAAGCCAGCGGCAAAGTCAATGCTGCCATTACAATGACGATTACATCAGCGGGAGGGGTGAACCAGGGAGCAGAGACACTAAGAAGCTCACTACACTTTCGAGAGGTTTGATGTGACATTCATGCTCTAACCAAAACAGTAATCATGTGACCCTGTCACACTAATGAACCAATTATGTATATACAGCATAATGACCTGATAATCAACAGTGTCATCTGAAGTCTAACGACTCTGCACTGTTTGATAGTCGACTAAACACAGTGGAGCAATTATGTCACAATGAAAAGATCAAATTTATTGAGTGCATGATAGGTGTGTTTTTAGTTTTGGTGATGTTTATTGATGCCTGAGATTAAAATACTGTCTGCCCGTTTGAACTGTGCAGGGCTGTGCTTGTAAGTTATGCAACAGAATTGAAGAATTGGATTCCTCAGTGTTCAAGGTCAAGATTTGATGTCCACAGCGGTGACCCATCGGCAAGTGAGATTCACACCCTGACTCTCCCGTCTCAGACCACCTCTCAGCCACTAAGCCGCTATCCAAGCACTGTAGTTAAGTGAAACTGTGAAATAAATACGGGTTTGCCTCAGTAATCCCATTTGCTGCTACTTCATGCTTGTATAACAGCACATTTTAGTGAGAACTATTTTACATAATGCGTTTAGCTGATAGATGGAAAAAATAGATTATATTCCATATTTGCACTCAACACAATAAAATGAAATATTAAATGATATATAAAACACACGGACCATTCTGTTGCATACAGAAGTCAACAATTCATAGAGGTGGATTGAGTACTAAAAAAAAACTGTGATCAAGTGAAAGTACGGCAACAAATGACAAACAATAAAGCAGATCAAAGTGGCACTATGGTGAAGAAATGTATGAAGCATGGATTTTCTCTATTTTGAGAATAAACCTTTGATGAAAATACAGACAGAAATGTTTCAGTTGCAAATTGAAACTATCACTTATGATTTCTTAAATAATTAAATACATCATGTATTGTAAATTGTACTTCAGTATGATTAAATTTACACACTTTGGTACGACTTGATCAAAGTAATATGAGTATTTGTAATTATTTACTTCCAATGCTCGTTCCTTTTTATATGAGTCAACTCATGAAAGTACTGAGTCTATACAGACCATATTACAAGAGGCCATCTCTCAGTGTTTTTAAGGATTTGTCCCACCTTCAATTTATATAATATCAAATGAAAATACTGACCATAAACTCATTAAATTTAAGCTGAATCAAGTATTATACGATTTATTTAAAGGCCATATAAGTCAAGGTGACAAGTAGACACTATGACACGCTTCTCTCAAGATCACTCACAGTTTCTTTTCAGACATAGTACGCGTCACAGTGGTCGCCTGTGCCCTTTGAGCGGGGAGACGTTCTTGCCTTTCTTCTCAGGCTCTGGGTCTGGTGTTGGGTTGGAGTGATGGTAAAAGAGAACAGGCTTTGACCTGCTCGCACAACATGTCCATTTGATCATTTTCCCACCCACTGAAATATTTGTACAATTTGTAAACTCTTTGATTTCCCTGGATTTTCCTGACTTTGGTGAAACTGTAAGCTTGCGAGGAGATTGCTGTTGTGGGTGGATGTTCTGGTGAGTAAATGTGTAGCACCACAAAGTAACATATGTTAATTCTGTTAATACTATTTTGTTGCAGGGAAGGGGCGACAGGTATATGCAGAGGCTCCGTAGGGAATGCTGGTAAAGTCATCATGCAAACCAACCTGAATTATTTTCATATCCTCTGAGATAAAACACCAACAACATTCATGCCTCACTGTGTGCTTCCTCCACCAGTCGGCCAACCATCACAGTACAAAAACAGGATGAGCAAATGTACCTTCTTAAACATTCAAATTCTTTCAGTTGTCATTCACAACTGATTTCACACCATGATTGTGACTTCAACTACAACAATGCCAAACACACAATAGAGTTTGAATCTGCCACTCTCTCAAAACTCAACCTATCTGTGAACTTTGCCTTCAAATCACATCCAGACCTTAAACATTTTATTAACGTTAGGCTTTATCCACTATAAACCTATAGCACAAACCTATGCCTTTAAAAAAAATGGGTGCAAACATAACATTGTGCCCAAAGTTGATGATATTATTGTGGCGATTTCCTCGGCTGGCGTGCCGCAACTTGTATTTGAAGACTTTATTATAAGATATATTGTCATTTGTATCATTGATTCTATGGTTCCTTTTTAAAATATTTGTCTCTTTTTTTCCTTTTAATTTCCAGATACTTGCATATACTATACGGCAACAGCTCCACCTCCATGGTATATCATACTTATTGTGACTTTCAGCACCCCATTCAGTCACTCCGTTGCAGACGCAAGCAAAGAAACACAGAATCACTCTCATATACTGTATATGACTGTATGCAAAACCTTCATTCATTTCAACATACTCATGTTTATATGTGAAGTCACTTCTGGTTTTATTCTTAGTTGATCAAATACACAGTTTTTGTAGGATTTTAGTAAATTTGTCCCTTTGTGTCATTAAGCATTCCGACAGTGTTGCGAGACTTTTGGACTCCACATCGAGTCTGTTTGTGGTTTTTTATATAATGTGTTTCTCGCCCCATGAGAGGTGAATTCTAAAGATGCCCCTCATTCTTCATTGGTGTTACCAGTAGGGGGAGCAGAGGATGATTGAAGGTTTGTCTCCAACCCTCCATCCAGTATGAGATGAAGACTTGAGGCTCGAGTTGGACTCATCTGTCACATCCAGACCCCCTGTTTCGTTCTCTCTTACACATAGTTCAGTGATGTTAAAAATGTGGCAAGTGAGAAAAACACACAGGTCAGTGAACCCCCGGTCAATCACTGTCGGAGGTTAAACTAGCTGTGTGTGTGTGTGTGTGTGTGTGTGTGTGTGTGTGTGTGTGTGTGTGTGTGTGTGTGTGTGTGTGTGTGTGTGTGTGTGTGTGTGTGTGTGTGTGTGTGTGTGTGTGTGTGTGTGTGTGTGTGGCCAATATACTTTGTGTGGACAAAAATGCTGAACACAGTATTTTGGCCCACACAAAATGCTGAACATACTATTTTTAAGACTCAACATGTTGTTTTAGGATGAAGTTTTCAAGTTAAGATTTTGGGACTGAATCTGACTGAAACACCACATGTGGACAACCATGGATGGTTGTCACACTGAAGAAAATACAGTTATAAACAAATACAATATACACGTGTCCAAAACATTTAAGTGAAGACATATCTCTGGTATAGATTATAGTCCATTCAAGTTTTCAGTTTATAGGAAATTACATGTTCTTGAAGAAGAGCATGTCACACAACTCAAGCAACTTTTCAGGAACTGATCTGTATCACCCGATGGATTCGATGATTTCTTCAGTCCTGGAAGGATTCTCTGAGGAGCAGAATGTAATATAACCAATTATTCTGGATTATGCCACTAATGATGACAGATATTAATTTAGGGCGTGTAGGGGTTAGGGTTGGGGAGGGGGGTGGTCACAAACGTTGTAAAAAAAATACCCCTTTGTTGAACCACAAAACAACACAAGTAGAATTTACACTGCAGTACGTCATGTCAAAAAAATTTATTTTTCAAAAATACATGCAGGGACTCTTTCTTGCTGCGATGAGAAGATCAATAAAACAATATGAAGTTACAGTTAGCTTCATATAAAGGCTTCAGAAATGTTTCTAGGCAACCAGTCGAGACTGCAGGAAGCATATGCTTACAACGGACTAAAAGATAGTCGAGTATAAATGTCACGTAATGTCACGGTTGGTCATTTCTTCACTGTAAACAGATAAAAGAAGGATGCCCAGGATGTTAGTAATATTTACAGGTTATCTGGGGTGTTTTCACATGAGCTATTTATATCAATTCCCATGTAAAGTTGTACTTATGTACAAAACAAGATTTCTAAAAGCATTAAATCAACTTCTTTGAGATGTACACAAGTGTCGAGTTACTGTTCATAACATACTGTTTTAATCTGTGTTCTTGCAGACTGGTGGAATCGCCTCAGTGCAGTTTTTTTTCTTCCATATTGATGTCATAAACGTTGTTAATTTAGCTCATGCTATTAATTGCTCAACATTTTCTGCCTTTAAGCCCTCTTGACATCTTGTTGGTCTGTTATGAGAATTAATAAGCTGCCTGCTGGCCTGCTAGTGACCACTGTCTGTATCCCTTCAGCACTTCGGGGAGAATGTCATTAGCATTTCTCTGTGCATCTGACAGAGAGTCAAAAGAGCATCTGCGTCTGTTCTGCCCGCATCACATCCTCTATCACTCATTCCTCAAGGCCCTCAATAGTCTGGTGCCATTGGTTGACCTGTCTGCCATTGGTTAGGATTTTCAACAACTATAGAGGTCCTCGGATTTATTTCAGTGGCGGTGCAAGGGGTTCAAAGACGGCCCTTGTTTCATTGTGGGCAGTATTTGCAGAGCATACAGCTGTTTGGATCTAAAGGTTTTTGATCACTTTCATGACAGCATTGCCAATAACCTGCGAACCTGAAAAGACAATGATTTGTTCTTGTGTGGTGGTAGGAACGTGTACTGGCAGACATCAGGGCCTGCACATTTCTTATTTTAGTTTCATCGTTTTCTAGTCCAATGATTTAATAGTAAATCAACTTCGAGCATCTATCCATCCATCTTTGAAGCTGCTTTATCTGGGGGTTGATTTAAGGTTGTGGTGGAGCTGAAGCTGACTACAGCGAGAGGCAGGGTGCAACTTGGTCAAAGACGCCAGTCCATCACAGGACAGAGGCATTGTCTCCCATGGTCAATCATAGAGCACGTGTCGAACGCCGGTCCTCGAGGGCCGCAGCCCTGCATGTTTTGCACGTCTCCCTGCTGAGACACAGCTGATCGCAATGAGCAGAAAACCCCTGTGTGCACAGAGAAAAATGCAAATATACCACAAAAACAGTGTAGAGCATAACATGAATCATTGATCTTTGTACTGTGAGATGAGAGTGCTTTCCAGTGCAACTCATTGTTCTGACCCAATTGATATAATTTCTATATGTCAGTTATTTCTCCTTTCACAATGTAAAAGCATAAGCCATGTTTAGGACCCTCAATGATGGACAGAAAGTCCTTCCATGCACCATCTCTTCAAGGCAAAGTTTGTTTTACCTCATGAGTAAGTTGGATGTGTTGTCTGACAGTGAGAGATGTAATTGGGAGTCGAATCAAATCTTTCCTGTTGTGACCAGCTGCTAGTTTGCAAACACTTTCTACATGCTGCTATAATGAAAACAAACCCTCAGACTTCAGGGTTCTGGCCAGCTGTTTCTCCATTTCCAGTCGTCACGCAATGCAAAGCTAACTGCCTCCTGGCTGTGACTGCATATTTAGCAGATAGACATTAATCTTATCCCATATCTCTCCAGGAAAGAAAGCAAATAAGTGTAATTTACTCTGCTGTGAACTGTATTGCCACATATTATTTCCTCATGGTTCCTTATGAAAGAGTGATGTCAGAATGTTTGAAGTGCACAAATACTAAACAGTCAGCTTCTGGACTTTCAAATCGAGATAATGTTCAGGCTTGAAAGGTTTTGACAGTGATAGACAACATGTATTCGCTTGTTCATCTACTGTAGCTGGAAAACCACACTGATGTTCAACATCTTCATAGAATGTCCAATGTATGACCAAAAGACCTGCATACTATGTATCTACAAAAACTGCAGTGTTAAAGCCATCTGTCTTAGTGCAAAAAAAAAAAAAAAAAACCCACCAAAGACAATATATCTAACATTACAACACACCAGCACAACATGCAGCACAGGAACATACGCATGCTAAAAAAAAGCAGTACAAGGTCAACTCACTCACCAGACAAAACTGTGTAAATAGTCAGCAATATTTCCCAGAACTCTTATCAAGGTATTTGTCATTCAGCGGCACAGGAACATCAGAATAAACCTCAGGGAGGCATATTCACAGCTGTTCAAGCTGAAGAGATGCACGGACACGCTGTCATATGAACACAGCAGAAATCCTGACGCACAAATGAAGTTCAGCATGTGTGAGACGGAGCCGAGTCAGGCCTGAAGAGATAAGTACAAGAGAAGAGGTGAGGGTGGGAGGGTGGCAAATGCCTGTGTGTTTTGTTGGCTGTTTGTCACTCACTGCCAGTCTCCGTGTGCCCAAATGATCCCAGCTTCCCACAAATGCTCCTGGCAGCACCTTTATAGTACTGCCAGCCTCAAACTCTCACCTGTGGCAATGTACCTCTGAACGGGCTCAGTTCTGCTGTGTGTTATACTGTCGGTGCCCCTGCAGCTCTGTGCCCGTGTGATCGACCTCTGCGCTCCACCCTACACTTTGGCTAATTGAAACGGATGGAGGAGCCGAGGAGGGTGAGGGGAGCCCTCAGGGCATCTGTGATGAAAGGAGAAAAGAGGTACGGACCATGTTGGGAGACTCGGGGGGGGGGGGGGGGAACGCAGAGAGGCTCACTTTTTCTGCCCGCATAAACAAACGAATGAAGGACACTTTGTCACACTGAATACACTTTTTGATCACAAAATGGTAAAAGAGCTCTGACAGTGATTACTATCGTTTATTTCAGTGTATGTATGTATGTATGTATGTATGTATGTATGTATGTATGTATGTATGTATGTATGTATGTATGTATGTATGTATGTATGTATTATTATTATTCATTTATAAGTGATGCTCTAAAGGTAAGGAACTCACAAAATGCATACACCTGCATTGTTAATTTTGTTTATGCAGAGTCTACCCAGGTTACCCTGGGCCATCCATGCGTCTACTATATCGCCGTATTGAGTTCAGGGTCACAAGGGTCAAGACCTGAACCTAGGTGATTATAAGTTAAATCTGCATGACTCTTGAAAAGTTGCCCATCAATCACAGGGTTAGGGGAGAGAGAGAGAGAGAGAGAGAGAGAGAGAGAGAGAGAGAGAGAGAGAGAGAGAGAGAGAGAGAGAGAGAGAGAGAGAGAGAGAGAGAGAGAGAGAGAGAGAGAGAGAGATTTTTCATTTTCTTCTGTGAGGACAGCGCACAAACCACTCTATCAGCTCCTCAAGCAAACCTGTTTTAAGTTCTTTGTATTGTCTTTTTTTGTTTACCCTCATGTCATTCTTTCTGTCACAATTTCAGGGTAATGATTGTATCAAATGTTTTTACTTCAAGGTTTTTGAACAATTTGACAGTATTTTACTTCACAATGCTTTGTAATCTCAGCCATTCCCTACTTTCTGTGTCAACTTTTAAGTTTTTGAATGTGAATTACTTTTTCTTTTTTTTTTAGGGACATTTGTTTGTTGGGCTTCATCCTTCGCTGCTTTAAATACAGTTTTTATTTCCTTTTTTCCATTGTTTTTCTCACATCAACTCTGCTGTCTGCACTAATTATAATAGACAGGGTCATAAACTCATCAGTAGATAGCCAGAAATCTTTTGTACATGATGTAAAAAAGAAATGTTTTTGCTTTAATGTATGGATAAAAAAAACAAAACATGTTTTTTATGGCTTCAAAATATGTCTCGATTTAAAATAGAAAATATTCATAATTATCATCATAATCAGTTTTAAATAAGTTCAACATGATGTTAAATTAAGTGTTTTACTATGAATTTAGCAAGTAGCAAAATGCATTTGCTCTCTTGTAATGGTAATACATTCTTCTGTGATTTCCATGTTTTCACCTGCATACAACCAGTTTTTTTTTATACATGACGATTCATCATGATAATGTGCAGCCTTGTTTAAGTTCATGAAAACTAATTCTGATCATTGTTTTTGTGTGCGTTGACAAGTAGTTTCAATCAGTTGCTTTTTTTTATGGGTTCTAAAGTTAATATTTTCTTTAAAAAAAATCTACAAGTTGATGGAGCAGCATCTTGTTCTGTTTCATATGTTGGTTTTTCAAACTCATTCCAAAGAAAACAAAGCTGAGTTCTCATTCAGCTCCCCATGCCTCTTCATTATTTAATCCCTGATCTAATAGTAACATTGGGATATTGCTATTTTTGAGGGGATTGTGACTTTTTTTCTGGTGCAGTTATCATTATTATTAGACTGCTTCCTTTATTGAAGCTGCTTTTTCTTTTTCTTTTTTTACTTTTGCATGTAGTAGCAATATTACAAAACAAATGTAAGTGCTCATTTGAAATATCCCACTGAACCTTTGTTGAAAATGTAAAATTATGTAATAGGGCTGTGTGCTAATTACTCTATATATAAATGGCTTAATGTGGAGTGCATCCAATTAAAAGCAGTATATTTCAACATTACTTAAACAATGCGAGTCAGTCAATGCTGAATGGTGATTGTTTGAATGCACAATTGTGATAATAAACAACTGCAACAACAGCACTCAATGTTTTGGTCTTTCTTACCTGAAGAGGCACCCCCAAAGAGCAGGAGGGGAAAACACTGCCGACTCCCACCGACAAATTCACGTATGTTGCCGATATGGACGGAAGCTCTTCATGATTCTGTCAGGAAAATGCAACAAACTCCATTTGCCGTAACTAAAACCAGTCTACACCTGTGCGAGTCCCAGAGGCAGTTTTGAGGCAGACACCAGACTGCTGCTCTCAGACTGTCGACCCAACTACTCCGTATGTCTGCGTGTGTGTGTGTGTGTGTGTGTGTGTGTGTGTGTGTGTGTGTGTGTGTGTGTGTGTGTGTGTGTGTGTGTGTGTGTGTGTGTGTGTGTGTGTGTGTGTGTGTGTGTGTGTGTGTGTGTGGTTGGCATGACGGCCTCTCTTTGTTGCCTGTGGTAAGAGGATCCCAGCTAGTGAAACAATATGTTACCATTCAAAAGGAGATGAACAGCCTTAACTCCTTCACTGAGTCACGCTGAGCCCGGCGAGGACAAACCACCCAGAGATTTAGGGGGTGGGGGGTGGCGGTGTGGGGGGACTGAATGCCTCCTCTGTGAGGAGAGGAAGGAGACAAGCCTTTCAACAACTGGCCAGCCATTAGCTGTCAGTGTGTTTGTGTGAGCGTGTGCATGCTTCATCATGAGGCAGATTAAAAGGTCCTCTTATGGGGTCAAAAGGGCTGATATGGCTGAGGGGGTCTGATGGAGATGAAAGTGGGGATAGGAAATGGGATAGATAGGGTGAAAAAGATCACTTTTTTTTATCAAAGTGTAAACTCTCTCTCTGTGCAGAGGTAATCCACACCTGCATTAATAATTGAGGAATGCTCTGTGTGCATGCCTGAGAGGGATCTAGACATTGTTTAGCTGTACTGTGCAGTAAATATTTGTACCCTGTGTTTTCTCCACTCTTAAAGTCAGCAGAATTCTGTTTTGCTGGTTGGCCATTTAGCAGATTTAAATTAAGGGAAGGAAGATTTACTTCTGATACATACGAACCTCAACTTGCAGCGTAGTATCAGTATCCATGCAGTTACTTCACTTTACACACTCGGGGCTCCCCCTCACACATTCACAGATGCTTACTCAACTGTCCTAATATTCCTCTCACTCTCCCACCTGAGAAGGGCAGGGGCTGTCACTCATGTCAATGAGATGTCTGGGTATTTAACAGTCCACAAGTCAATCCACTTCAGCTTCAAATTGATCTCATCTTAAACGGAGCCAAAAGAAGACAATTTACATATTCATGGTGAAACAGAACAATGCTGACTTAATCTGATGAGGGTCACCTTCAAGGAAAGCTGCCTCTGATTTCAGCTGATCAGCATCAAGCATTGTCCATATAAGACGGCGGAAGGCCCAGGGAGAAAAGTTAATGGGATGTCAACACACAGCCGGCATCAAAACTAATGTTTTTATAAGATGATGCAGAAAAAAATCAGGTTATTAGTAGGGTTAACATGAAAGATCTTTGCCAATAAGCAGATCAAATTACGTCCTAATTAAGTCTAAATATGACAGGATTCTGCCAGGGAGTGCTTCATCAATTCTTGGTTATGTAGAATGGCTGCAACCTATCTATTTGAAAGGAAACATTGCACAGTAATACATATGTCATGTTTTACATAACCTCAGGAGTGAAGTGGTTTTTCTTCTTTGCCCCAGTGACTGAGTGTATTTTGAAAAGCATTGTATTTTCAGTCTCCATCTGCCAGAGGGCTGTCACGATAAGAGTAGGCATAATATTATGTTAATTCCACCGCGTGAAAGACTGAAAGTTGTCTGCCGTTGATGTGGAAAAATATGTGCATGCTGTATGTACAGTAGCCCTCAACCAAAAGAGTGAAAAATAGTATTATTATTATAGTTTTAGTATTAGTATTGTGCTGTTTTTACATTGTTACATTTTCTTCAATGTGTCGTTTTTTTTCTTTGCTTCATTTTTCAACAAGGAATCATGACTACAAAAAAAGAAACGCACACTTTAAATACTACATAATTATTTTAAACAAAACACATTTTTCATACACTTAATGAAATATAAAAAGCTAGTGAACAGCGAAGTGAAACAGGTGTGAACGCCACAGATTATGAAAAGCAATAATGCAACAATGGCTAATAACACAACACCTGCCAATTATATAAAGATTTTGACCATTCTGAATGTAATAAGACCAATAACATAATAACTTGTGGCTAATATAATAAATAAAATTTAAAAAAATTATAACCATGGGTTTTGCAGGGTATATATACTATTCCTACGATACTACTGCACATTATCCTATTTTTGATAAGTAAACTGCATAAAGCCTACAAAACAACATTCATATTGTATAAGAAATGCAGCCGTATTTATGTTTTATTACAATACTGACTAAAGATAATACATTTGGAAAGAATTTTAATTACAAAACACTCTATTACACTATTTGCAAAATACAATTACAATAATGGATCTAATAGCGTATCAGTGCACATTGTTATCATACTATGGGCTTTATTACATTGAAGATAAGCCAAAGTTATTACATTTTTGGCACGAATTACATTATTGGTGTGTGCGTGCATATCCGTCTACAACACTTTATCCAGCCGAGGTTGTGGGTGCTGGACCTAATCCCAGCTGACTATGATATTAATAATATTAGGACTATATGTGCCATTAAAGTTTGTAGCTTGACTTTCATTCTCGCTTTGTGAGAGTTGGCAGCTTCACTTAAAAGTATCTTTATATGATGTGTTTTGTCCCACCTTCTGGCTGTTGTCAATGGAAGACAGAGATGGATTTTATCCCCCCACACTATGAAAATAATTGAGCAGAAGAGGGGATGAGTCAACGAGAGCAGGGGGGGGGGGGGGGGGGGGGCATTTACCAGGAGGGGATGAGGGAGGAAATAACGTAATTGCCCGATGAAAAAAGCGTCCAAATTGAAGTACTGTGTGCAGGTTTCTTCAATGCGCCACTGAGACTTGATATTGTTATTTCTGCGTTGTCTGCCCTTAATCCACTTTAAACCAGTGCACCATTTACCTCAGCACTCTCAATAGACCACTTTGATGTGTGCTTTTTTTGTAATACCACAGCATCACCCTCCTGTTCATTTTTGAACGTTATTATATTTGACAGTGTTCTATTGAAGATGGACACCTGATGTCCATCCGTCTCACTGGGGACAACGTAGGTCTTTGTTGTCACTGAAGCTCAAAACTGAATTTTCATCAAGGAAAACATTGGACATTCCTCTAACAGAAATGAGATGTAGGTCTCTTTTTGTGTGTTCACTAACTGTCGTGTTAACAATAAGAATGACAGATATTGATGATCCCTTGTTTGAAATCATTGCAAATCTGCATATTTGGCGAGATGGGGATTTTGTACTTAAAAAAAAGGCAATTTATTTTAAGTTAAAAAAAGGGCATCCTAAGATTAATTTTGAGAACAGACTCTGACTTCATGGGAAAGCATCAATGGCAGTGCAAAGATAAAGCGGCAGGATTTCCAGGATTATAAAGTGTACAAGAATGAAACATAAAAATACCAGTGAGCATTCCGAATGCATCTGCCGTGCGTGAGACTGGTAAAGTGTGGTGGGAAATAAGAGTCTGTGGAGCATCTAAAATCTAATTATTTTGACAGCTGGACATCTTTTTTGTGGAAAAATAGAAGGCGGGTTCAACTTGTGAGTGCCATGTCATATAAAGGCAAAAACATAAGGCAAAAACAAAAGTGTGACATTCACACCTGCAGGACTTGTCTTACTCTATTGAGAGCTCTGAGTAACTTCACAAAAATGTGAAATGGGCAACACTTTAAAGATATATGAAACAAATGAAAAAGCAGCGAGAGCACTGAGAAATGGACAATGTGGAGAGACGGGGAATGGCTTTTATCGAGCGTGACGCAGAGAAATGGGATCTGGGTTTAGGAGCATTGGAGTGGTAATTGATTCGAGGTCTGGATCTGGTTTGAGGCGAACCACGGGAACGTTGTTCTACGGGAGCTGATGGAAGCAGTGTGATAGCTTAAATATCCATCCGACAAGAATTGAGAGTCAACACTGTGAAGTCCCTCTTTAAAACAAATGACGTGACACGTTGCTTGTCATGCAAATCCATCGTCAAAACTGTAATTAGACACTTTGTCTCACCATACTTGTTAATTCATTGACATGCCTTTACTGCTTCCTTGCCAGATGAATTCAAGTGATTACAGCTCACTGGAAGTGAAAACAAGGTTGATGAGCATCACTATACTGAATGTCCTTGGAGTCAGCACAGAACTGGTGAGTCCCATCATGCTGTTGAGAAACATTAACACAAAATTAATGCAACTTCACATTAACACCTGTTGGTAATAGCAGTATGTGATCAATTAGTAGTGTTGGGGTTATCAATAGCGTACTTTATTAGGAAAAATCACTTGCATAAGAACCTCAGCAGCTGTGTTGCGAGGTGACACGGGTGGGTAGAGGATAGCATGATGAATGGTGAATTTTAGTTGAACATGTTTATATTACTTTAAAGTGCACTAAACACTTTCATAGGAATGTCCCACAGCTCGGTCACAGGGCTGCAAATGTGAGTGACTGTCTCTATCAGGGTTTCTTAGGTCAACTACCTCTTATAATTATGTTTATTTTGTAAAATTCTATTTTTAAGTGTAAACATACTCTAGATGAAAGCAGAAACCTGAAAGTGAAACTGATAAGGACACATACTTTGACCCTACACCCTGCTGCTCATACATCCAAAATTACTTGTCTTTAAAGCATGTAACCTTTCTCTTTGCATATTATCAGCACTTACCTTTATCAGATTCTCCTTGTACCATGGTTATGCTGCGCAGGAAGCCACAGGCTGCCGACAGTTGATCAAGATACACTTTCAAATGGGAAAATAATCATCAAGGCAGCTCATGCGTTTTGCATTCATTACTGTTTGTGGCTGCAAAGTCATTAGGACTGATCTGGTCGCGTATTGTAATGCAGGAAAGAACCAAAGTAGCTAATAAAGAGCTTCACAGTCTTGTTTACACCTGCTCCTGTGAAGGATGTTCAAATCACATTACTCAGGATCTGATTTCAGTTTGCTGTGTGTAAAGAAGCATTGTACATACAAATACTATATAGTTTCAGTATGTTTTCTAATCTAATTTTCTATTTTTTTTTAGTTGCTTTTTTTTTTTTTTATCTGTAAACCTGAGCATCATTAAACTGAAATGTTTAGTCCCAGACAGCTTAGCACATTATGGTGTTGGAAAGTGAAATGGTTGAGAAAGAACAGAGGTTGAGTCCAGGGCTGCATGATAAACTGCTACTATATACATTCATTAATTCATTCTATAACGCCTTTATCCTGTTCAGGGTCTCAGGGTGCTGAAGTCAATTCCAGTTAACAGGACATTCACTACCTCGCATGCACGTTGTGGACTGTGTGAGGAAACCTGAATATTCAGAAAAAAACAGCACAGGAACATGCAAAATCCCCACATGAAGGTTTGGCCTGTATTTAATCCAACAAACTTCTCGCTAGGAGGTGACAGTGATCACAACCGCATCCTGCAAGTTCTTCCATCATTACAATATCAACATTCACAACATCTAGTAGATATCACAAAGGACTAAGTAATCTGCAATAAATTATGTCTCTGAATGCACGGTGCATTTGTGCTGTGCATGTGAGTCCATGTCAATATTTCAACATTACATCATATCTGGCTGCAACAGACCAAAATTCAGAAGTACAAAGAAAATCAAGGAAGAATGACTGAAAACAACAAAATCAACAAGCTGCTCAGTCTCTGAAAAACTCCTGGTGGAGACTGCGGACGCGCGCGCGATCAATATAAAAAAGGAAAACAAACACAGCACAGTTGAATCTGGTTAAAATGGGGTCTGAGAAGAAAACGAGCACTGTTATGAGAAGAGACAGCAGGATGCTGCTTGTGGCGCCGACGGGAGCAAAGTGTCAATAGCTCCTGACACGAGGAGGACCTCGGCCGCACTGGTTATTTGGGAGTAAAAATTCCAACGTACAAAAAACGTCAACAGCATATACTTAAGTGTTTATTTATCCCAAAGTCACAGTGAGATTGCAATATTTATGCATATCTCACATTATCAATATAGTGGAGCCCTAGTTTGGTCATGTATTTATGAGAGAGGATGGAGTGAAAAATGATGATGAGGATGGAAGTGAAGAGTTCATGGAGGCAGTGACGGAGGGCAGGTGATTGGTGTGTAGAGGGAGGATACAGGAGAGAGCGGTTATTGGAAGAAGATGATCCACTGTGGCAACCCCTAATGGGAAAATGCAAAGAGGACGAGTGTTTCTTTATCACAAGAAGCTGAGGAAGGAGGCTGGCTCAAAAGTGGTCTGACTGTGTCTGTTCCAATTAGAAGTGATGACAATGCAAAATACAAATCAGAAAATGACAGAAATTAGCATTCTTTTTCGACAGCAGCATTTGCATGAATTTGGAATTAAACACGAGGAGCTCGTCTCTGCGATTATACTCTCTTGGCAGACGATAATAAATTCAGACACAGTTGTTTACAATCAAAGCAGAGAGTTTTCCTGTCCCTAAGGACAAGCCAAGCCAAAGCATAGCTCAAGGTGAGTGGAACATTGGAGGACTTGGGACGATAAAGCGCATTTTGGCATTCATCTCATGAAACGTGCCTTTTTTTTACCCACTGCTAATTATACTTTATTTTCGTAATCCAACAAAAGCAGCGAGATCTACATTTTGAGCCGACCTTCCCCTTGAGTCTTCTCTGTGTCCACCTTAAGTCAGTCCATCTGCCTGACTAGAGCAGCGGCGATCCGGGACTCAGCCCGAAAAAGAATAAATCACTTATGGAAGCAGCTTTGTAGCATGGCAGCAGATGACAGCCAGAGGGTAGCTGGAGGAGGGCAACAGGCATGAGTGCCAATCAGACCTGCTTTTCTTCATAGTATTGCCAGTGAGTTGTAGAGGGAACTAATGTACAAGCAGGTCATAATTACCAATATGGGGCGGAAGAGGGAAACACTAAGTTTCGGTGCTGCGGTTGCCTTTTTTTCTTTTTCTTTTTTGGCCTGTCTGTTGAAACGCGAGAGCATGTTTGTATGTGTTTGAATGAAATAGAAGAGCAAACACAAACTTGACAGCCACGTTCATTTTAACCGCAACGTCTCTCCTGTGTTGTGTGCACAGGTGACGCGAAGAGAACATTCACTCTATGTTTAGTACAATGAGAGCTTCGGCGTGTGAGCCGAGAACGTCGACAAAAGCCCATATTACCCCGGCAGGTCCTCAAACATTTATGAGTTCTTCAGCTCGTGTTGCTCCACGGAGGCCTGTTAGATTTCATTGCATAATTCTGCGCTCTGTTCCTGCCTCTATTGTGCCAATGAACCTCTGTTTATTTGCCAGGATGTTTTCTATCACTGTTCCCTCAGCTCTCAAGCCAGAATAACAATGACTTTTTATCATCCAAAGCACTGGTTGATCCCAACTCATACAAGAGATTGTTATGAAATGAGCTCGCACAACTGCCTTGATTTCACAGTGAACTGAATGCAATCTTGATATTAAAGCTAAATTAAACTTCTGTGATCTCGTATTACTGACAATGTGGACAGTAACTCGTGTATCACCATGAATCAGTGTTATCATGTGAAGTCTATATTGAGAAACCACAGAATGTGAAATACTGGTGGTATTGACTTTGCTGCCTGTATCCCTCACTATCCCCACATCTTTTTCTTTCAGAGCATCTTCAAAGATGCTTCGTTGTAGGCTGCTCAAAACACATTTGCACGATGACACGATAACAGAGGGCACAGCCATTTAGTAATGTTTGGCTGTCAATGCAGAGATAAATCTACGTACGTTTTAAGAGCATGGTCTTGATTTATGTACTCCATGATCTTCACAGTTTCCTCTCTTTCTACACCCCCATCTATCTATCTATCCATCTATGCATCTGAAACAGAATTGTAGAGGCTGATATGAGGAAGCTGCATTGAGACGTGGAGAAAAGCACCCTTAATGTCAAACAGCTAAATTCCGATTGGACATGTTCCACAGTCACAAATAATCTCCCAAAGGCTCCTTTAGTGCACATCCAAGGCTAAGAGATCAGATTTGACAGAGATTGCCTGTGGAACTAATTGAAAATGTTCTTCATCCTTTCAGACACACTCATCAATAAGTTCAAGGCGTCATGGCAAGTGTGATCTGATGGCGCCCACTAGTGCTAAAACTGGTCCCCTGCACCTTGTGATCCTGATGTACAATGACTGGTGGTTTCCAAACGGTGATGCAGCAGACTTCACAGTTTAACTTACAGGTTCCGACTGTTAATATTGTGTGAAATGACAAACAGCGCAAAGAAGATGACACTCTTTTTTCACAATGGCTTGTTTACCGCTGGCTCGAGAACCAGTTAATACCTGCTGTGCTTCCCGTGAAGCACAATAAGCCAGAAGAGTGTGCAACGATCACAGAGCAGATCCTATTTTCAGGAAGAAAAGAAGGAGGTGAGGAGATGGGATGTCGAAGCTGATTCCCTTTCCGGCTTGTTTTTTTATCCTGAGGGATGACAATGGACAGTGGGATTCATTTCCACCATCAGCTCGACAGGGCTGTTGTGCACCACACCTCCATCTGCCTGAAGCACTTGCATTACATACAAATGCACTCTCTTTTTTAAGAGCACGCTCAAAAACACTGACACACCTCCCACAGGCTGGAACGGCAGATGTTCCAAGCAAAAAGCTCTCTCTCTCTCTCTCTCTCACACACACACACACACACACACGCACGCACACAAGTATGCACGCAAAGGGTCACGAAACATTAATTCAAATGAATTCCTTTTTCTTTGCTGGACATTTTATATAAAAAAATTTCCCCAATCTCAATGCCAAACAAAAGCATAAAAACCATCCCAAGGAAACAGTCACAGACAACATTAACTGTCAACTGTCAAACATACTCATTGATGCTCAGCCAGTGTACTCTTGATTTCACACGCACCTTCACACAGGCCTCACCTTGTTGAAGCCTAAGTTACCTCAAGCACCATCGTCTGTGTTTGTCATCAACATCAGCTTTCATTTACTGCCAGTAAAAGGTCAGAGTAGTCACATTTTATTGAATCACGGTACAGATAGACTGTGTAGCACTTACATTGCCATTTATTCTCAGTGGCTCTTCTCATGTGAAACTGTTACATGGCCTGTCTGCGAAACAAGCCATTAGTGATAGCACAACAAGCTGTAGGGTCATTCTCAAGTATTTGCTGTAAATATTTAGAGCTTATGGATTCTGTTACGTTTAACTCTGAACTAATGATTGATTCATTGTTTACCTGAATGGTAAAGATGCCTTGAAAAGATCTGTAGTCTTGAATTCGAAAAGAGATGCTCTTTTCTTGTTGTGCAAAAGCAGGGCCTCCGAGGCTGAAGGAGCATGTTGTACCCAGCCGAGATGCTCAGTGTTTCAGAAAATTAGATGAGAGGAGCTCCTGCAGTGAGATGGTTCTTCAAAAGCAACAGCTTCTTTAATGCATGTATTTGATGTGTGCGTATGTGCAATCATGTATTTGCTGTGTTCTGTTGAATGGGTCAAGTACTGTAAACACGTGTGACAAACTGCAAACACCATTATGCATACATTTCTAATATGTCAGCTGCAGGATTAGCGTTGATTTACCTCATCGTTGGACGGATGGATGGGTTTGACACCCCATAAAAAATAAAACAAGTGTAATAACTGCCGAGCAGCACAGACAACAGCTGACAACATTGCCTCAATAGTTGAGAAACATCTGCTTTTTCATATCCTATATTTTACTTCACTCTGTTTTCTCCCTCTCGCACTATCAAACACACATGCGCACACAGAGTGACTGCTGAATGTAGGTCAGTACTGTAGAGAGATGTGAAAGTGAATAGTAAATCAAAAGTATCTGTTTCCCCACGGCTAAAACAATAGAGTTGGACAGCACATCGCCATACGTATTCGCTCACACCCAGGGTTGTCTTCAGGACTTCAGAGATGTGAAAATGACTCCTTTATATTTGTAGGTGATTCATACTAATTTTAACCGCATCTAGCTCCAATAGCACACCCACGACAAACAGTGAAACATGGTTTTGGGTTAAACTTGTTAATTTCCTTTACATTGTTGAAATTTACAATTACAGGCACTGAATGGTGTTTCTATTAAAGATGTTGTCATTGTATCTGTGATCCATCCCACTCCTTTGCACACAATACCAAAATGAAATCCAGATCTGGCCCTCTGTTTCTTCCTCTGACCATCTAACCAAACAATGGCTTTGAGAATTTGTGAGTAAATAGGCCTGGCACTCTCACCACATTTCCAAATCAGCTGTGACACCTATTTCTACTCATACTCTGCAGGGATACACCAGTGATTTATTTCTCCGCTTGTTTGCATAATTGACTGTGTGTCAGATCAAATCAGTGGCAAAAACCAAGGTTGCAAAAGAGGACAAAAACCAAGCCACAGGTCCTCAACGTCAAGGGGCAGACCAAATATTTGCTGTGGATGATGCAAGTTGAGGACAAAAACACTTTACTTACAACTTCAGTTTCAGCTGAGCATTTTTGGTCTGATTTGCTGATCTTTAGTATAAAAGGCCAAAATCTCACAGACTGGATGCAAGGTGCAATCTAGATGCAACCTACTGACAGATTTATTGAAAACTACGGAGGACTACTAAACAGGGAGATGAGGTCCTTCTGTGTGATTTTGTTATATCTACCTACAAGCCCCAAGCCAACCTAACTCCCTTTAAAAATTAGGAAGTTATAGGGTGACTTAGAAATAGTTAGAGTTTATAGGACTGCTCTGGTTGAATCATAAACCAATAAACTATAAGCCTAACACAGAAAGACAGACAACCATCTAAACTTAAAAACAAGAAAAAGCATGTCTTCAGGGTGATCAGACAACACACACACACACACACACACACACACACACACACACACACACACACACACACACACACACACACACACACACACACACACACACAACACACACACAATGGACAAACATACACAGTTCATGGCAATATTCTCACCTGAAGTTGGCTGTGCTGCTGACAGTCCTACATTGTGCAATTGGCAATCCTGAGCAGAAAACATCCATCCATCTTCTGAAGCTGCTTTATCCTTACTGGAGCTGCAAGGGACTGGGACTATGCACAGCAACCAGTACACAATATACACAATAACATCTGAGTTGCATTTAGGATGCTCATAATAGTCTGCCAAACTTTTGTACCTGTGTACCCTTTTGTAAGCGTTTTCTGCCATTTTCTTTTATAATCCAAACAAATTAATATTATTACGTCGGTTGTTGTGTTGTGAATCATTCACTTACAAGTGTGATTTCGATGGGACCAAACTATTTTCTTATTGTTTCCCACACAGCAAAAAACGTAACTGTTGCCTTTACACACCAGTCCAGGTTTCTAAAATATATTTACACTTGCTGAGCGAAGAAAAAGGCTGGCAGAGTGCCGAACAGAGAATTTGTTGACATTTTGTAGTCCATAGTATGGGAAGGAACTCCATTTCCTGGTCGCTCGTGTGACGTATTTAGTGAGCGACACTGTCGGTGGGCAGCACGTGACCTGCGGATGTTTTGGTTCCTTGTTGACGATGCACCTGACAGTTTTTGTCTCTTCTCTGCCATGAAAGAACACAGGATGGATTACAGCCGACTCGTCCTGTTCAGCGTTTTCCTGCTCTGCGGCTGCTCGGCTTCTCCGCCGAACTTCGTCCTCCTCTTCGCGGACGATCTGGGTTTCGGGGACTTGGGCTGTTATGGACACCCCAGTTCAATCACCCCCAACCTGGACCGCATGGCAGCGGGGGGGCTTCGCTTCACGGATTTTTATTGCACCAGTCCCGTCTGCAGCCCGTCAAGGTATCTGTCCCGGAACACATGAAACAGGAACATGTATGCATGAATTAACAGCCTTGTTTGTAATGTTTGTTTCGCAGGGCGTCGTTGTTGACGGGTCGCTATCAAACCCGCTCAGGTGTCTACCCAGGTGTGTTGTATCCAGGCTCCAGAGGTGGGCTTCCTCTGAATGAGACCACCATCGCCGAAGTCCTGAAACCGCTGGGTTATGCAACTGCCGTGGTCGGGAAGTGGCATTTAGGATTTGGAGCCAATGGGACTTATCTACCAACCAAGCAGGGCTTTGACCAGTACCTGGGGATCCCATACTCTCACGACATGGTCAGTTTGGGTTGAATTCAATATATATGTGTGTGTGTGTGTGTGTGTGTGTGTGTGTGTGTGTGTGTGTGTGTGTGTGTGTGTGTGTGTGTGTGTGTGTGTGTGTGTGTGTGTGTGTGTGTGTGTGTGTGTGTGTGTGTGTGTGTGTGTGTGTGTGTGTGTGTGTGTGTGTGTGTGTGTGTGTGTGTTCATAGAGAGAAAAACAAGAACAAACCCACATGGCTCTTTTTTCTCCGTGCATATCTGTTAGTCTCTAGTTCCTCTTTCCTTTCTGTTTCTTATTATCAGCTTTTGAGACTGATGAATATCTACTTTTTTCATATATTTCATGGGTTTTCTATGAGTTGTCACTCAGACTTAATAAATGGGGATGGAATGAGGTGCATGATCTATTCCTCCATCTCTGTCTCTTCCCCCCAGGGTCCTTGTGGGAACCTGACTTGCTTCCCACCAGATATTAAGTGCTTTGGATTTTGTGATATGGGAACGGTGTTTGTGCCGCTAATGCACAATGAGAACATCAAACAGCAGCCAGTCAACTTCCTCGACCTGGAAAAGGCTTACAGTGACTTTGCAGTGGATTTCATCACTGCATCAGTGAAGAAGAAGCAACCTTTTTTCCTCTACTATCCAGCCCATGTAAGCACTTTAACCTATTTAAAGCCCGCTCTGTTGAGAACAGGTGACTGGTGGGCAATGGTCAATCAAATTCCATTGTTCAGCTTGTTTTGGATATGGCAATCCATTTATTTGTATTCAGTTTCCACTGTCGATGCCTATCATTGTTTACTCAGCCCACGACTGAGTTCCTAATTTCAACAAACCAAATAAACTTCTTCTCGGCCAGTCTGCAAGGGAACAACACAAAAAAAACGTGAATGGACAACATATAGAACATAAAATGGCTCCTTCACTTATGTTTTAAATACTTTGTAACCAGGCGGGAATGATCCAATAACAGCACTATTGTTTTTTTTCCCTCCTCCAGCACACCCACTATCCCCAGTATGCGGGTCTGGGAGCAGCTGGGAAATCTTTAAGGGGTCGATTTGGAGATGCTCTGTTGGAGTTGGACAACACGATAGGAAACTTGCTGGCAACGCTGGAGAAAATGGGAGTGGCCAACAATACGCTGGTCTTCTTCACAGCTGACAATGGGTTGGTTCTATAGCTTTAATAGTCCTACTGAATGCGCAGTACTGCAGTGTTGTTGTAACGGGTTACTTTAACACCACTGCTTGACTGTTGTGTAATTAGCATTAGGCTCATCACTTTTGGAAGTACTTGCATCGCTGCTGTCTCCCTCTCCTTCTCTTTCAGTCGACTGTTGGAGACATAAAATGTGTGACTGTCAGTCAGAAAAAAAATCTATTCCTTTTAATTAGTGTGATAAATCTTTTAAGAACCTCTAAAATCCAATTACTTCAGACACTGGTGAGACTTCAGATGAACTTAATGAGTGAATCAGACTGACCCTGGCAGTGCGAACTGCTAAGTTAATGTGTCACAGTAACAGTACAATATTACAACGTGCATGACTGACGAAGACATTTATTTCATATATTTTATTGAAGCAGTAATCATATAATGATCTGTTACTCATCACTGGTTTAATCTCTTTGTATTCAGTTTATTTCTTCCATTTGATCCATTAAAAAGGTTGATTTCTTACCAATATTTTTTCTTCATACACAAATGCAGCACCACAGAAATTATTTTCTGCCCACTACTCGGCTACTATATCGCATCCTACAATACCAATAATTAAGATTAATCGATCATTTCTTTATCTTCATCTCTAGGCCTGAACTAATGCGCATGTCTCGTGGAGGAAACGCCGGCCCTCTAAAATGTGGCAAAGGTACCACATATGAGGGAGGCATGAGAGAGCCAGCCATCGCCTACTGGCCAGGGACAATCAAACCAGGTCAGCACATTGCAGTCGTCTGAAGCTAATTCAAGCTCTCGCAGCATATAGAACATCACCTGCAACTGTCAGCAGCTGCCTTTCTTGTTGGGGTACCTCTTGTCTTGTCAATTAGGGAGAAATATGGGCAATTTAGATGGGCTGCCTGCAGTCGCCATGGCTCTCCAGAAATATCACTGACCCATCCCAGATCTGCCGGCCTGTATTCAGGTACACAGACGTTATTATAAACAGTAAATAAGTCCATAAATAGACAGTACAGCTTTTGCTTCCTCCTACTAATCAAAGGCGATGGCAAATGTCACCCTTGGCTTGAATAGCTGTCATCTTGTTCACGTGTTGTTGTCAACCACATTCTGCACAGTAGTAATTGAGAAGTGGAACTGTGGTATTGAAGTTCCGCCCACACACCGGACTCACCTGATCATGTGTTCAGACTTTACTCAGCAGCCGTCAGCTGTGATGTTGCATAATGTTTTATCTGTATTTATATGTTTTATCTCACTCCTCATTACAACCGAAATTGCATGGTTAGCTATGTGAACTTGTACTTTGATTTTTCTTTTAAAAAAAATTTTTTTTTTTATTATGGCTCAAATCCGATCTGCTTTCCAACCAGCAATCAGGTAGCGAATGAGACAATCAAACTTGTTTGTGGAGAACTGTCACATCTTTTTGACCCGTCCCAAAAATCAATGAGCCTTTTATCCATTTAAGAACGAACATGAAAACACAACAGTGAATTGACTGAAGAATAACTCCCTAATAAGCTTTTATTCATATCAGCTGTCTTTCTTTTCTTCCTTTTTTTTTTTTGCATTTATTTCTTAAGGCGTGACACATGAGCTTGCCAGCACTCTCGATGTCCTCCCCACCATCGCGAGCCTGGCAGGAGCCAAACTACCTGAGGTGGTGCTGGATGGGGTCGATATGACGGAACTCCTCGTCCACCAAGAAAAGGTAGACACGCCGTGCTGCACATTGTGTCGAGACGGAAACGAGAAAACCAAGCTGATTTAACTTTAATCTCCTTATTTTCCAGAGTAAAAGGGAGACAATGATGTTCTACCCCACAGCTCCATCTGAAAAATATGGGCTGTTTGCTCTCAGGATGGGCAAATACAAAGCTCACTTCTATACACACGGTAGTACTCTTCATAATCAGAATATACGACGGCGCTGATCCCACGGTTAGATCACAGGTGGCTTTAACTCCTGCGCTTTGATGTCTTTGCACCAGGTTCCACACACAGCGCCACCACTCCAGACAAGGACTGCCCCCCTACCGCAGTCCTCACTGCCTATGACCCCCCTCTGCTTTTTGACCTGGAGGCCGACCCCTCGGAGAACTATCCTCTCAGCTTGAAGGGGAGGCCTGACCTCCAAGCTGTGCTGGAGCAGATTAAGAAATCAAGGTTGGACTTTGAAGCCTCCATGGTGTTTGGACAGAGCGAAATATCAAAAGGAACCGATCCGAACCTCGAGCCTTGCTGCAACTCTCAGTGCAGCCCCAGACCCACCTGCTGCCACTGTTAATTCTTCCAATTGACACAACTTGGTTCAAACTTGATGCAGGTCACCATGTTATTGTTGTGTGTTTTGATTTTTAAATCGATTTGACTTTGAATTACATTTGGGGATTGCACTCTTTGGTCAACAGACGATGGTATAGTTTCAGTTCAAACTGTGATTGGCTGCACCACAGTCCACATTTTAAATAACTGGATAACTCATCCAGGTAGAGGTTCAGAGGAGTGATTCTCCTCCTACTTCTGGGTTGTGATTTTTCAAATAACAATGTTATTTTTATGTTCTCAACAACTTACAAGGATGCGTGGATGCCTAATTGATTTGTGCTGACTCGACTAGAATAATGGTTTATGTCTTGACTGTACATAAACGTGAAATACATATTTTAATATTCTTCTGATTTGTAAATAATCCTTGAGTGCCTGGTTTAATTTCACCCCTGTGGTTAACTCCCACTATGCCCATTAATTCTGCAATTAATTGAAAATGCTGCTATAGTCCTACTGACAGGAAGTAGCAGGAAAGATCCGAGATTTCATTGCTGTCAATCTCCCCTTATGTGGAACCAGCTCCTACTCCGAGGCTAGATGAGGCATAAAAACCATCTTATTTAGTAAAAATACAATTAGGACTTTCTGGCCACCCTCGTCCATTTTCTAGTGAAGCTGCTATGGGTTTAGACTGCTGGGAGACATTACTGCAATGTGCTACTCTTCTCTACTTGCTCACTCTGATATTTAACCATTCCATGTCACTATTATTCTGTCTCTCTCCAGAGTCTAAGCTTGTCTGCTGGGAACAATTCCAACTCCCGGCAACAAAATCAAACAGTCATAGAAGATAAATTAATGGATTGAGATGAAGTATTCGGTCCTCTTTCTCTAAGTTTTCCTATTAGGGTCCTTGTATGAACCCGACTCGCTTCCCTCCAGATGTTAAGCGTTTTCTGCTGTTTCAGCACAGCACTAGAGCCACTTAAACACAACAGGGGCATTAAGTACCAGCCAGTAAACGTCTTTGATCTGGAAAGAGATTACAGTGGCTTTGCGGTAGATTTCATCACCACGTCGGCCAAGGAAACCCAACCTTTCTTCATCGACCATCCAGCCCGTGTGAGTAACGACAACAGTTGATTGATAACTTGTGAAAGTTTTCAATATTTGTCATTTACGTTTGCTAAAAAAGTTAGTTTTGTTTAGTTTCTTTTCCCCACCAAATTTTTGCTTTTCTATAATTTTGCTTTAATTGTGATTTATGAAATGTTTTTTTTTTGTTTGTTTTATTTCAGTGACTTTAGGCCTGAATTAATACGCAGGTCTCTTGGAGGTAAAAGTGTCCATGTGCCAAAGGCACCACCTGTGGGGGAGGCATGAGAGAGAGTCAGCCATCGCCTCCAGGTCAGAAACCATCAAACAGGTCAGCACACTGCAATCAGGATCCTCTTAACTGCACTAGTAGCACCTAACAAACACTGACACATAACAGGCTGGGACATTTGAGTCCTCTTTAGTCCTCTATGAACTAGAACTTTTGTAGTGTCTTTAAATATGTGTATGTTTTAAAAAATTGTGTTCGACTTGCAACCAATGCCAGCGACAAAGGGTGAGCCGCACGCCAGGGTAGTCTTGTGAAGTGATGGGAGGATTACTGCAAGGGAGTGGCCTTTATACAGTTATGTGGTTTAACCAGAATATCTTGTGAAATGCTTGTTCATGGAGTGTAATGTGGTATGTAGGTTTATGTGCATAACTTTTTGTTGCAATATAATCTAAACTTTCTCAAATTGATAATGTGAAGTGTAACAGAGACAAAGCAGGAGTTTGTTTACTGGGCAACATACAGTAAAAGCTGCCAACCTGACCTGAAACGTGTCTGGCCTTGTCTTTGTTGACAGTATAATCATGACAACAATAAAATTTCACAAGGCACTCCTTGCTGATGTTCTGCAGGCTGCTGACACCATCAGAAGGGTTTCACCCACATTCAATCTGAAGACAGGGTGATAGGTTAAAAAAAAAAAACAACCAGATCAACCCGTCGTTTCACCACAACTGTGAACATTTGAATAAACTTTTATTGGGAATCTATTTACTGTTGAATTTCCAACTCCATAGACTCCTTATTTCTCATGTAGTGAATATTTTAATCATTTCAATATTATTCTGTTTTTATTATTTGCTTTCAACATCTTTTTTTCCCGCTTCAGATTTTGTAATCCCATCTTTTTTCTTTTTTTTTTTTTTTATCAGAACCTTAATCAGTTTTCTACCTTTAAATGTTTTGGTACCTGTATGAACCACGCAACCAATCGTAGACATAAACAACAAAGACAACAAAAAGGTTTTCGGACATCAAGCATATATTTTATTCATAAGACCAAACCCATGACAAGGCAGAGTGATTTTTTTTTGTCGTTTTTTTTTCTTTGTTTTCCCTTGAAGTTTACAAGTCCTTGTTTTCAAAGATACAAGATAGGATATGTTTGTTCCGTCGCATACTGTTTTGTTGTCGGTATAGAGTGAAGAATCTTGTTAAAGTAATAAGGTCAAAAGTTGGCTTAACGGTTAATGTATTTCTCAGCGGCTATATGGGACTTGATCATCGGGGTGGATTCTGTGTAGCTGTGTGAAAACGAGGATTTTAACTCGGCTGCAACAAGTTGGGAAAACATAACCAGAAGCAAAGGTACAGATAAGAGATGGGTCACACTGTTGGAACTCGAAGGCGATTGTTATAATAGGCAAGACGCAATAATAGTTTTCCAGTGGCTGATGGCGTGGTCATTATTCAGCTCTAAAAGCAGATTGCTCAGTAGTCTTGTATTTCTTTCCCACACTACCAATGTCACATCTCACAAATGTTCCCTAAATGTGCTGCTGATGTCGATTCGTCAACAGGTACGGAGCTGGCAGGAACCCAAGTGTCACCTGTGTGACAGATTGAGATAAACAGTGCGTGTCGACACGTGAGATGTTAAGTAACTTAAATTATTGCAGATTGCAGGTATTTTATGTTGTTTTGTCTTCTTTAGGGGGGGATTTTCGTCTGGTTGTGATGTGGTTGTTTATTTTTAAGAAATGTATTTTCTAATAATGTACATATTCATCTCAATAACATACTCAACATAAAGGACACAGCACTATCTTAGATTTGCTATTGTATATACATGATCTAACTGACAGCGATACATATGTAGCTAACACCCTCTTCTCCTGACACATTTACTTCCAGTTAGCTTTTAGCACTGAAATCCTCCAGATCTGGTTGTTCTGGTGGACTGTGACTGAACGCAGCACAACAAGATGCTCAACAGTGTCTCAAACAATGATAGGAATGGTTGGGTGCAGTAAACATTAGGGATTAACACTTCAGATAGCAGATGACGAGTAACTGTTTTAAATTGAATCCTTTATCTACATAAGGTGCTAGACCGTAAGCTATTGTAGCTACCAAAGGTCATTGTGTAATGTGAGTGATGCTTTAACCTTGGATTGGACAGAAACCAATAAAAATATATTGTGGGTAAATGAGACGATCCTTCTCGCCACCGTGTGACTGAATGAGACCAAAGTGAAACCATAACTATAAAACCTCATTTTGAATGCTTTGTTGAAGGTTCGATTCCACTGTGATACCAGAATCAAGAATTATTAGGACACTCGCCGTACGGTAAGCACTGTGCTGTGCAACAACTGGCCACTCTCGTCATTCCTTTTCCCTCGTTGAAACTGCCAAGTCAAAAGAAAATGGAGACGAGTACATCACTGGAAAAACAAAGTTCAACAGTCAGAGATGTGGGAATATGGCTTGTCAGAGAGCCTTTGCTTCCTTTGACCTAAAATTCACATCATTCATAACAAAGCATACAGTGATCTACAATTTGCAAGATTAACAGTTGAACGGTTAGCTGTGAAAGCTTCCCATGGTAAGAGGTCAACAAGCAGTGCAACTTTGAGGAGTGGACAACAGTAAAATGGTACTGCGTTTATCATTTAAATCTGCTGACATTTACTGCAACTATCCCGAGCTGAATAAAATATCTGCGGAGCTAATGACATTCAAAGTTCGTTCGTCGAAGTCAAGACCTCTGAGCTCTTCTCTTGCACATCAAAGAGTTATGAGCAAAACCCTTACAGTTAATCTCAACTATGAACGTTTCCTAATCGATCCACATGAGGTGCCTGTATGTCTACTTTCTATACAAGTATTTACAACACACACAACAGTTTGTACGCGACACAGGGGTAAGCTTGAACCAAGGACCGCTCACTGTACTCTCTCTACTTCACTCCAATGTCACTATCAGTAGAAATCAAATGAGCTGTTTGTCAGTATCGAACAAAAACATATTTACAGGTCATTTAAGTGCCAACCTCTTGATTCTACACCACTCCTGAACTGATTGTTGAGCTGCTTGCCATTCACTTGAGTATGCATGTTCCTCGGTGTGTCTGTGTGCATTAACCCTACTAGCCATGCATTGAAAAGTGATACAGCTGTAGTAGGTATATTTGTTTTTTTTTTTTTGTTTGTTTGTATTTTCATTCAAAATAGGAACCTTTAAATAAACAGGTGCTTAGGGTCTTAGTTTTATATCATAGAAAAAGATTAAATAAACAGGCAATCAATCCATTGAGATCATGGAAATAAACAAAGAGAGAGTGATGAATGAATGGAATCAGTCAAATGCCTAGCATATTGTAGAAGTGATGATCCCTGTTTTAAGAGGGACAAAGAGGAGTATTTTACAATGGAGTGAAAAAAGACCCCACTGATGGCACCCTCTGGTGGCAAACTTGATGAACATACACAAGCTGTAGAAGAAGAAGGTTGCCATGGTGACTCTTCTCACTCCAGGTAGATGTCCTCGGTGGGGCAGGCATACTCCAGATGTTCTTGATAGTACTCCTGAAAGGCTCGTCTGCAGGGGAGACAGACGCACGGAAGTTAAAGATGCATCTAGAAGCTAGCAGTGGACGTGTTTATATTACACTTTGAGGAAAAATAAGTAACTGCACATGGAGTACATTGTCACACTTTTTACCTAATTACGTAAGTCGAAAAAAGAAAAAGAAAAACTCAACTAAATGTAGCATATTTGATATCGAGAAACAAATAATATTGAGATTTAGGGGTGATAAAAGAGCTTAAGTCACAGAGACTTGTCCCAAGACACTATATTATACAGTTGGGAGGGGGACAAGAACAATCTCTTCAAAAGAGGATATCGACAATTTTTCCAGAGGTATGAGTGTCAACCAATAAGGAAAATACGATAATAATAACAGTAATAATAATACATAATGTTAAAAAGTCATCAGAGCCACAAGGGAGTGAAAGTGCTTTTTCATAACTTCTGCTGATGTGGATAAACCCTTAGGAAAGAACAGGACAAGAAACTATTTTGCCCATGTGGTACTATCTGCCCACTCTAAATCTGCAATGGGCTGTTGGCATCATTAATTATTCAAACCCATTATGGCTAAGTAAGATATCAAGCAGCATCACACACATCGATACACATACTATTTTAGGCAAGCCGACTAAATTAACCTAAGTCACAGCATACATATTCCATAGCACTACAGGTTTTGAGATCTGATGACAATCACAAATCTTCACATAACACTACAGCGTTGAAATACACACAGGTACTTATTGTTGGTGTTGGCCTCTACTGATTATAATTTGTGCATACCCAACACTCTCGGCTACAGGTCGCATGGACTCCTGGGATACAAACACATGGCAAGCAAATCGGTTCAGCATTGGATGCTTAGTGATGAAGCCAAAGTAGCTGCAGAGAGAAGACAACAATATGATGTAAATATTCAGCCATATGCTACACTGTATACCAATAAAGGAACAGCCAAATGGAGGGACGTGTTTGTTTACCAGTTGTTTCTTGGATGGCATCCACAGAATGAGATGTTCTTCATCTGGAAGAAGTGACTACATCTGTCATACTGCGAAAGGACAAAAGACAGAAAATAACTGAAGCAGCACTGCAAAAAAAAAGACTATACTAAAGCAGTTAGTTGGTTTAAGTGATTTGTTTATACCTCATCAAGGATATCATATTCATCCTCCAGGCTCATGATTAGCTTGACTCCTTGCAAACTGATCTCTAGCTCACACAGGGAGGGAGGTCGCACGTGTACTGTTCGCTTCCTCGATAGCGCAATCTAGCAGACAGGAAAAAATGTCTTTGTGTTCCAACATGCTGTGTATCTACACATGAAAATTTTAATTTTTTTTGTATGGTTGTGCATGGATTATCAAGAGTTTTCCATTCACCTTCTGCATAGCGGCACAGAGAATACCATTGCCTTGATGGTACGGTACCTCAACGGACCCCAAAAATTGAACATTGTAAGTCTCAATCCATGCTGGATTCCTCTTCATTCCTACAAAGTGTGACACATTATAGAAGCTGTGACTCTTCAGTGATTCTAAGTAGCATGGAATAAGAGCGGTAGATGCATCTCTTCACTCACCCAGCAACTCTTTGGTCTGCCCGATGACCTCATGGGCATAAAAAGCAGGAAATATCCCCCTCTCTCCCGTCCGCATGTTATACCCTCTGTACCAGTAGTCGTCCTCTTCTTCCTCCACGTATAAAGGATCATCCACATCCAGCTCCAGCTCATCTGCATGTCTTGGAATAAACCTGCAGAGGGCAGCAAAGAGGCGACGGAAACGGTATAAAACCTTCGTTTCAAGGTTGTGTCCTCATGTGGCATTTCTGGACCTAGAGACCATTTGACAGCTTGCAGAAAGGAAAAAACTGAATGAAGCAGCTGTAAAAGAAATATAACATGGGAGGCAGAGGGAGAAAATCGCTTGAGATAAACAATTGTTGTCAAGACATCTGAATTCTAACTTTTACTGCTGCTCATCTCTCTCTCTCTCTCTCTTGCTCGCGTGCGTGCGTGCGTGCGTGCGTGCGTGCGTGTGTGCGTGCGTGCGTGCGTGTGTGCGTGCGTGCGTGTGTGCGTGTGTGTGTGTGTGTGTGTGTGTGTGTGTGTGTGTGTGTGTGTGTGTGTGTGGGCTCAGAGATAAAGGTGATGGGTAATATGATTATAGTGACCACCCTGCAGCTCTTAAGTCCAGCTAGAACTAGAACATTTGTCTGCCTCTCTAATACAATTAGCAATACTGCCGGCACACAACCACCAGAGAACACTAATAAAAAAACCATAAATTAAAGTTTTGGTTTTCTTTTTTATTCAGTCAGCATTTGTTTCCATTTAAAATGTCATTCAGGCTTTCAGAGTGAATGGATGTAAAGTGCTCACATCAACCTTACTGCATTGTTCCATTTCGGTGTGGAAGTCTTTCCATTTCATACATAACATAAAGCTCCTTGCAGTGTTGTGTGCTACGGTCTTACCTGTAGACTGCCCTGTGTGTCTGGTCCCTCTCCTCTCCATTGATGGTGCAGGAGAAAAGTCCGAATGACTCTGTGCCTACAAATTGGACAAGTACATGTCAGACACTATAACGCTTTTGCTCAGAAAGCAAACTCCAGAGCAAAAAATGATACAGTACAACATGCACTGAAAAACTTTTTTTTTTTTTCTGCTGAGAGACGTAGCACTTGTGAACTCCATGTAAAAAATTGAAACAATAGCGAACTGGCTCATACAAAAAGAAATGGAAATGAATGCCTTTATAATGAGCCTTTCATTATGCAAATCACCCTTCATTAGAGATATGAATCTGGAAGAGTGATCGATATGGAATAGGAAACAGAGACCTCCTGTAGGCTGTGTGTGCACTTTACTATATTTAGATCACACATTCATGTATCATGTGGCCAATGGCAAGTAAAGACAATCATTCCAGGGACTATGATAGGATAGTGTCAGCAAGATTTTGCCTGAGTAAAAAAACAAAAAAAAAACTTTCAAGATAGTGCCAGGGTTGTCCTATATTTGCAAAGGTTCCACAGTGTTTGCATCTACTCAAAAAAAAAAAAGTCTAAAGCAATTTTTCAGAAATGTGAGAGAGTTTGCGACTTACTCGAGGAGCGGGAGGTACTGTTGACAAATACGTTTAAGAACTTCTTGGAGAATGGGAGATCGGCCTCTGGAGACGAGTCCTCCGAAGAGCTGAGAAGTTCAGGCCTCACTTCTTCATCGTCACGTCCGTAGCCAACGTCACCCGGTCCCAAAGGCTCCTCGTCACACAGGGTCGAAAGCTCACTGTCATCACTCAGTACGGAGGTGCACCTGAGGGTACAAAACAGTTTAATACCAATTTAAGGCATGCTGGGAGCAAGTAAAACACAAAAATACAAGTAATGAAATAACATAAAATAATTATGTTATCAATATTTTAAAGGAAAAACCTATCAAAAGTGAATACCTTCTGAGGCTGACTAGTTCCAGTGTAGTATTCTCATCTACCACTAAGGTGTACTTCATGGAGTCATAGGCCAGTCCATCGTCTTCATTTGACGGCCTGAGTGCCAGGTCTTTCTCGCACAGTGGGAGGTCATGGTCAGGTAAGGAATGATCTTGCACACTGGAATCAATGGGTGGGCAACTGTCCAACTCTAAGTCGCTGCCCCTGTAGGACTGCTTACTTAAGCCTCCCATGAATGGGTAGGAGTCACCGTCATCCTCCTCTTCATCGTTGTCTGTGGAGTAGGTGAGGCTGAAGCAGCGGTTTGTCTGAGCAGTAGGTATGTCGAGTGTCAGGCTTTGTTTTACTTCGGTGATACGCTCGAGAGAGGCTGAGGAACGACTCGTCGGCCTGGGCTCAGTCTCTCGACCTTCGTCCTTGTCACTGACTACACTCTCACTGAGGCTGGGTGAGTCCAGATCCCTTCTTCCATTCATCATCATCAAGTCATTATTCGGCTCATTGTCTTCCTGCTGTCTCTTAGCGTTCTTAGATGGTTTGTCTGAGAAATTCTTGTCACAGTCTTTATTCGTATACAAGGAGTTGAGCTCTGTGGTTCCTCTCTCGCTGTTTGGATTACGTTCTAAAGTTATGGTGTCACCAGTGCAGTTGCTCATATAGAGCCGGGTATTTTTTACTGTTGTTTCTTTTGAAGGCTCAACACTTCTACCCCTTGCAACTGGTTCCACCATTACTCCTCTGTAGCTATCACTTTCTTTTTCGCCTTCCACTAATCCCTCCATCTCGAGTTTCTTCTCTTGGTCCTCATCGTTGAAGCTATCTCCTTCTCCAATGTCTGATGAGGGTGAGATGGTGTCAGACATGGATACCTTCCTCTTGAAGCACTCCTCAGGACAGCTTATTGGGTACGAGCCCTCTGAAATCATCCTGTTGACCAAATTGCTGAGTAGCCATGGGGAGTCTGAGTTCTCACTCAGGTCATCTTCACTTTCTGATTCAGAGTCTCCCTCACTTGTTCCATCGTATTCGTCTGCACTTGGCATTAGCCTAGGTCCCACTGGAAGGTAGAAGGAGCGTTTGAAGCTCTCCAGGCTGTGGTCGGGTTCTATCTGGAGCACCATCTGCCTGGACAGGCTGTCCTCACACAACTGAGCTGGAGGCAACGTTTCATCTGGGTCAGCCTGGTGTTCACCAGACAGCTCATCATCAACACTCTGCAGCCCCATCAGTGCCAAGCCATCACCATAAGACTCAGGGGGGAAGATAGGAGAATCAAGCGGGGACGGTGTAGCAATGGTAGGCGAAGGTAGAGGAGAAGGAGAGGGCAGAGGAGAGCCTTCTTTGATTGGATCAGGCTGACCCAGAAATAAAGATGCTTTCAGTCCAACAATTCCACTGTCCTGCTCTAACTCTGTATCAGGGTCCAGTTCCTGGTCTGATGTTGGTGAGCTAGCTTCTTCAATGGAATTGGTGAGGTGAGACGAGCGTCCACTGCTACTGTCATCACTGGTCAGGTCTAGTTCTGTTTCTGAGATAGAGGAGATCATGTTGGACACCACAGGACCTCCACATGCAAAGCCGGCTTGCAGTTCCCCTTCAATGTCAGAGTCAGAGCCCGGAGAGCTGAGGTCCTTGTCCTGGTCAGAAGTCACATAACCCCGCTGGTTCATATCAGCGATCCCTGGGTCTGAGGATGGGGAGGTGGAGTCATTAGCTGTTGCCTCCACAGCTGAACTAGTATGACAAACGCTGGACGAGTTAAGAGCCTCCGAACGGCTAGACGACAGATAGCTAGAGAACGACGCAGGGTCAGACGGTTCAATGGAGGGGAATTCCACATACGACGACTGATTCCCCTTACACACTATGTCATAGGTCTCCTTGCACATGAACTCCACTTCAAAGTCCTTCTCGAGCTCCTCGTCAGACAAGGGTGTATCAGCACCATCATTTGCCCCCATGGGTGCCGTGGATGACAAACAGCGACTAGTTCCATCTGGGTCGAGGTCATTTTCTGGCTCCATACCCGACTCGCTGGTGATTGTGTAGGTGTCAGTGGCACGGCGGTTTGAGTGTTTGTGGTTGTGGTCACTGTTGAGGTCATGATCCACCTCTGTGTCTGAGCACTGGGAGTGTTCGTCGACAGATGGTACTCTGGACTTCTGAATTGAAGGATCTGCTTTTGAATCGATGATATCCCCAGTGCATGTGTGAGACTTGTGTTGGCCAAATGATCCTGTAAAGATAAGAAATACGGAGAAAAGGGAAAGCGAATGAGACTCAGACACTTGAGTGTAGCATTGGGGACAGAAAAGAAGATCGATAGGAGGAAGAGTGAAGGCTGAAGGAACAACAGAAAAAAAAAGGTATAACAAAACCAAATAGATAAAGGACTAAAAAGAAGAAATATATATCTTGTTCATAAATATCTAAAAACAGGATGCAGGATGAGCAAGTTCAGCAAACTCCTTTTTTTAAAAACATACAAATTTGACTCTTCAAATGAAATACAAATGCAAATTGTTTGTAAATATGACAGCACTTTGCTGAACTTATAAATCACTGAAGTTGAATTCACATCACATTATCCCACATCACAGCACTACATAACACTGATGTCAATGGGATGAGCTCTAAGCATGAGGGGCTGGCCTTCTTGTTACCGTATTCGGGCCTCTCTCGCCTGTTGCCCTCCATGTCGCAGAGGAGGGGCCTATGAGGAGACTGGGGGTTCCCGCCCTCCCCTGCCTGTTTTGGTGGAGTACCTTTGCTCTGTGACCCCGGGACCTGGGAAACGGGAGAGGCCGGGCACTGGCCTGTCACGTGGCTACCATCCTCCAGACATGTGTGGGTCGGAGACAGACGGCCTGCAGGTACAGCCCATATTTCATTTACATTGGTGTGTCATATGTAAAGTTGACTATACCTGATTGTTATATGAATCAATTTGATTTTCTTTATTTCAGGGTCAAGCACCATAAAGAGTGCCTAGCCTATAACTATATTATCAAAGATGATCTAAAGACAAGCCTAATAAATGGGAGAAAAAAGCCATCTCTAAACACTCAATATATACTCTATATACAAGAACACGAGAGAGTGAATATAATCACAACACCAAAACACATTTGCTATTGCGTAACTAAATGGAATTTTACCCCAAATGAAACAGGAAAAGCATTTTATCAAAGTTATGGGAAGTGACAATGTCACAGTCGAACAGTTCGTTATCTTATGTGAATGATAATTTTTCCAAAAATTCTTGTGGTGTAGTGATGTAGTGATAAAAAAATACATACGTTTTAGCAGTAAAGACAATGGACAGACTTATTCATACACATACAAATGAAAAAACAAATAATAGTGGTTTTAAGAAATGTATTCACCCTGGGAGGTTGGATTGCGTAAGGAGTCCTGCCAGCTTCCTTTCTTTGGGGAGAGACTACTGTTGTTGTTTAGTGAATCCTGACGAGAACAGCAAGAGTGACATTGTCATCAGTCAGTGTCTTAATTTATCAAAACTAAATAATGCATTATTTCCCCACAAAATGCATTACAGAGTCAGTGTTTGCATCCTGTTTAAGGCCAGATTGTTGTCCTTCCTACCTGTGACACAGCAGTAGTGAGATTCAGTGTGGTGGGTCTGCTCTTTAGAGTGCCAATGGTAGGAGAGGGAGGCGGGGATGCTGAGGGAGATGGGGGTGCATCGGGATCAATGTCTTCATCCTCGTCATCTTCCTCCTCCTCCTCCTCCTCCTCATCTTCATCGTCAATCATCTCAAACTCCTGGAAGTCATCTTGGAAGGAGCAGACTGGATGGTGGATGTCACTTTTCTCCAGAATAAGGGAGTCCTGTGGCCAGAAGAGAGGGAGGGAGGAGGGGAGGAAAGAGCCTCTTATTGAAAATTCAGAATGAAATGAACACTTGTTTACATTGTCACACACTCAACACAGTCAAGATAATAGCCACATTAATTAAAGCACACTCTGTTCTGACAACAGAGGAGGTAACAACAAAAGAACCAGCCTCTGAGAAAGATGAATGAAACTTGGAGAGCAGATGGACTGTAACATGTCATGTTACATGAAATACAGACACAGGCAAACTCATATACACAGATCAGAGCACAGCAAATTTATCAACTGTACAACAAAATTACTGCATTCTACTGATGTATATTTTTCTTAACCTCAGGTTTTTTTTTTTTAATTGTCATTCTTTTTGTGTGGTTCACAACGTCACAGCATACCAACAGTGTACAGACCAATCTATCTTATGGAGAGCATAAAGTATTAGATAACCTAAGCTTCCATGAAATAACAAAGTGGATAATGCTAATCTATGCTTCATATTTAAGATGGAGTTAAATGTACCCTCTTCTTCTTCTTCCAGCCATGGTCTTAGTTTAGAGCCTGAGGAAGAAAACTCCTGCTTGGAAGTTCTGTCATTTCGGAGGTACCCTGATAAAATCACATGATGTATTGTTTTTTTTATAATACATTGTGCATGATAAAGAAAATACTAACTTAAACATAGTGTACTATACTTGTGCAACAACATGTCTCACACCAAATGTCAAAATCCTAAGATATGCAAATATAAAATGCAGTTTTGTGATCAACGTATTTAATGAAGATAATGGTTTTTGCATTATAATCATCAGTATGGCTGTAGATGAATGTGATGAACATTGCACAATGGACTAGGCTCGTAGCTGGACTGTTAGGAAAGGAAAAACAGAGAGAGTGTATGTAAAGAACAAAGATGGGAGGAGATGAAATGAGAGTGGATCAATCAGACATCTCTCAGGTTTCAACAGGTTTACTGGAAGGCTGTGCACTCAACTGATTTGTGTGGGTGTGTGTGCGTGCATCCAGGCCTGTGTATTCTTGTGCACATTTGCCTGTGTAAAGTGTATGTTGATGAAGAGAGGCCCATAAAGTAGGTAATGTCATAAATGTCACACTGTGTGCTCAACAAAGCAGAAGGAGAGATGTGAACAACTGCTTTATGTACAGTATGTTCACTATAACATTAATCAGGTAAAAAGTCATAACCACCCTGAAAGATACTGATAGGCTGTCTTCTATATTCTGCCTGAGCGCCTACAATGAAATGAACAAATATCCAAACATCCAAATATCTTATTCATAAATAAACCTGAAGCGTTTCATGACAGGTGGTCTTCATGTCAATGTTAACATAACGCTGACATTACATGACATGATGAGTTATTTCCTTCCTTGTATTTGACAGTGCAACTCAAAGATTTGAGGATTGATTTATTTGTTGTTTGGGGGGGGGGTTTCAGTTTGAACAGCACAGCACTTTCTCCACTTCTCAGCACCGTCTGTTTAATGGGAGAATCAAAGCCAGCCTGCTTTGTCCATCCACCACACACAATTCTGCTGACGTCTGATGCATCCACTTTAATCCAAAGCCAGAGAGGTCAACACAAAGTCTCATGCTCAGAAAGCGCTCATGTTGTATGCTCATCTCTAACAATGATCTTGCAATCGTTTCTCCTTTTGTACATTCAAATGGGGTGGAGAATTAAAGGACAAACTGCCTTGAACTGAAGAAAAAATGTAATTCAAACATCAAATGTACTCTCACTACTCAAATACTGTTAAAACTAAAAAAAAAAAATTTTTTTAATCTTTCTCTACATCGACCCACTATAATCTATCACTGAGGGAAATACGACGTATGACAGTGTGAAATCAAGAGATCAATCAGTGGGCTGTAGAAATGCCACATTGGCCAGGTGGATAATCTGCACTGTCAGGAAAAATCCCTTTGCAAGGCTACCTGACAGGTGAAAGGAAAAAAAAGTAAAACTATAAATAATAGTCGAGCATCGGCAACAATCGATCGTGCTCTCCGGTTCCCAAGGACATCCCATTCAGCCCTGTGACTGTTTCTGTCATCCAGCAGCATGATGTTCACCTCCTAACAGGGAAAGTGAGTGAATAAATGTGGCCTTTTTTTATGTTCTTACTAGTATCTACTTCAAAATAGCAGCAATCTATTTCAGAGTGGCTATAAAGGGGATGCCTTGCATTTACACACAGACACACTGAAGCACGTGTCGTACTGGTTAGCAGTCACAAATCTGAATTATTTACAACCTCAGCCCTTTTCGCTTTTGACCGACAGCTGCAAACACACATAACCAATTTGTGCTCTTCAACAGCAGTTAGCACACAGAGGTATGACAGTTCAAGGCTGTGCAACCTTTTTGATCTCTCATTAGACAACAACATGCTTGTTCAGCACAGCTAATTCTATACTGACAGACTCTGCTGATGCACATTAGGGGTCTGGCAGCGATGGCGGCTCCATAATACAACAGCACAGCACAGCAGCTTCAGCTTCTTCTACTGCAGTGCAAAAGCTAACAACATACTGTATCTCAAAAAGGCAAACGGAGTGAATGCAGCTTGATCTTTTAGAAAACCTGGACAGAATTATGTCCATGCATTTCACTTCCTGAAAAGAAATATGTGTTTTATTTTTATTATTGTTTTAAGACTTACAATTATCCAATAACATTTCAATTGATTTTCATCATATTTTGTCAAATGGTTAAAGTTCAACTAACTCTTCAGGTTTTGCAGCGTGCCACATTGACCAGCTGATGGAGAAAGTGAGGACGTGATCTTGAAATGAAAACACAGCGTTTAATGAAGAAGACGCCTGGGACTCATTACTGTCGAGAAAGAGAAGTGGACGTTAAGAATCAAGTGGCTTTGGAGATTTATTTTTGAAGAGGGGGAACCGACAACAGGAGGGGGTTTAGTGAAAATGACAAAGACCTGGAGGAAACAGATATGTAACACACACACACGCACGCACGCACGCATGCCCGCACACACACACACACACACACACACACACACACACACACACACACACACACACACACACACACACACACACACACACACACACACACACACACACACACACACAGCTTACCAGCTTATGTTATGTTCATATGTTTTATTTAAGTTTTGGGAGTGTAGCCCCAAATTGGAAAATTCTCTGTTGCTCCATATAACCTTCTGGTATGTCTAACGTCATCATTGTCAATCGTTTTTCAAAATAATTGGAACAATTGATCATTTATTTTTAATGTTTACAAAAGTAGTGACTTGTGTAACTCTGCCTTTGTAAAGACCATTTCCCAAAGACAGCTCATTATCTGATTTATGTCTTTATGTACAGTGTGACGGATGTCAATTAGTCTTCCATTATGGATATTCCATGGAGGGTAACTGCCTGAATAATGGCCTCCATCTATCTGCACATCTGTAAATGTCCACACTTAAACTCATCGTAGCACCACAGCTGAGACACAGACACCATTGCTCTGTCAGATGCTGAATTATGCATGCACTCATGCCGTTCAATCAGGACTCTAGAGAGAAACATGGCTATTAGAGAGAAGGGAAGCAAAGATTTAGGGGCAGAGTGTGTGTGTGTGTGTGTGTGTGTGTGTGTGTGTGTGTGTGTGTGTGTGTGTGTGTGTGTGTGTGTGTGTGTGTGTGTGTGTGTGTGTGTGTGTGTGTGTGTGTGTGTGTGTGTGTGTGTGTGTGTGTGTGTGTGTGTGTGTGTGTGTGTGTGTGTGTACCATCAAAGAAGACAAAGACAAAAGTAAACCATCCTCGAAAACACATAGCCAAACCTAAAGAAGCCCAGTGACATTATAATTAATTTTAAAAATGAACATTTGTTTTAGAGGTGCTCCAGCACAGAACATTTGGTCCCTAATCATTATTTTCTCTGAGATAGAAAATCAAACATTTGTCTTTAATTGCTTGGCTAAAGCTCAGTGTCAAATAGACAGAATAAGCTACTTTGAGACATCACGAGTGTCACATATATTTGTGTCCCCATGTCAGAAAGGCAAACGACTAATCTAAAGGGTTATGCAGATTAAGACCTGAACCCCATAACGAATTAGAATAATCAGAGCTGGGGATTGAGGCCAAAGGATAATCTCACTGTTTAGATTGGCTGTTCTTCCTACACATCAAAGGCATTCTGCCCGATATGACCAAATCACACTGACATGAAAACCAGAAGCTCCTCTCATCAGCATCACTATGATGCACGAGGGAGAGACTGTTGCTGCTGCTGATGAGCTGACAAAGTGTCACATTCCCTCCTGATGCAGGCAAAATCAAACACCATGTGAAGTACACTGCATGAAATCTCCCGTCTTGCCTTTCTTTCTCACGTTTTTGAACACATACACTCAGAGCATGGTTGCGTGTGTGTGTGTGTGTGTGTGCGTGAGTGAGTGCAGGCGTGTGTGTCCTATCCATCCCTATGTCAGCAAGATTACTTCCTCTGGGCAATGATGTAACATAACGAGGACCGACGCCGCCTCTGCCCTGTGCGTGTTTGTTTATGAAGTGAGCAGTCAGGGCTTCAGCTGATGTCTGTGTGTTCAAACACATGTGAGGGGGCACAAAAAGGACACCGACGCCTGTGTGACCCCCTTCAGCACAAGAAACGTATACATTTAGTGAAGTCCCCTTTTTTTTCTGGATGTTTTTTCATGTGTTATGCGAAAGCAGCTCCATCACAGGAGGGCTTTGCCTGCTCTCCGTAATGTGTTTTGTTGGTGGATTAAAGTGGAGGAGGCACAGATATCCAGCACAGATTTATGGAAGAGCTTAACCCTCAGGACCAACCATCCCCGAGCTGAATCGTGATTCTATGTCACCTCGGCAAAGAATAGAGAGGGCGAGAGAAGGAGAACCTGAAACCAGGAAAACTTTAAAAGGGGAAAAGGAGTGGAATGGAGGCAGAGAGCGAAGAGGGAATGTGAGCTCTGTCTCTTAGCAACACTGCATTGGGAGGTGGGGGGACACTTGAGAGGGAGGGAGGGAGGGAGGGAGGGAGGGAGGGAGGGAGAGAAAGATGGAGGCAGAAAAAGGAGGTTGTCTCTGCATAGCAGCAAACTGCACTGGGTCACTCACCCTCTGCTGCAGCCATGGCTCAACGCCACAAGCATAAAACATTTATATCCCACAGAACGGACAGAGAGGAAAAGAGAGATTGGGCATAGGATATTAGCTCTGAAAAAATTTGTAATTAGACTATAAGCTGGTCAGACATGTGGGATGATATAGATCATGGCTCTATTAATTTGCATGTACTTCATAGAAGAGTCACTTGGATATGATCCTGAGTGAAAGAGCTTGTTAGAGGTCCTATTACACGCTTTCAAGTTCAATAAATGAATGTCAAATCCGGTAAGTATGAGGCAAGAAGATCTGAATGACATATCCGTTTCTCTCACATGATCACTGACTCACTTTCAAACTCATGCAGTAAACTCTTGTATTTGTATATGGAGTGATCTGGTCATTACTATAGTGACTGCAAAGCTGGTAAGCCAGGTAGCATTAAAAACAAATAATAAATCAAACCTCTTGAAGTGATTACGTAAGGCAGCCTAATGCAAATGAGCAGTGCAACACTCAAATGTAATACAACAGGTCAGTCTGCAACTTTCTGATTCTGTGAAGGTATATGAACTAAGCTCGAAAAACAAGGACCTTTTGTGTTCTACCATTTGTTTTTTTTGTTTTTGTTTTTTTTGCTGTAACTGTTTATCTGTGGCAGAAAATGCTTGGACAACTTTTCATGTGGGGAAACCCACATATGTAGCGCTCCTGCACATCACTTAAAAACAGAATTGTCAAAAAATGTACATGTCTTTCAATCAAGCCTTTTAACAAAGACCTAATGAGCCATGGGCAACAATATTTTTGTTTCCTACGACTGCTAATCCCTTCCTTGATCATGGCCTTGTGGTGGAACAGCGATAGAGATCTCTAGCGCTATGTTGTCTGGAGAAATGCGATGCTTGTAGGATCTCTGAAGACGTACAGGTCTGGATTGAAGGCCCAATTGAACACATCCACCATAATCCATTGCAACACAAACACACAAAAAATAATGTATCCGAGGGATGTGAACAAAGGTCAGCAGGACCACCCCTCTGACTGGTATTAGCGTTTTTGCACCAAACAGTGGCTCAGAGTCTCCGGTCTTAGACAAGGTTCTCAAAATACAGTACAGACAATAGACTCCCAAGGTTTTCCTGCACAACGTCAAGGCTCACATTGGCAATGAGTATTTAACATAGATGAATAGTTTTTGTTTTAACAACCAAGAAACAACAAATGTCCTGTTCATTATCTGGTTTGTGTCACCACTATAGTTTAACTCACATTCTTAGCCTTTAATGACTGGCAGGATTTGGCACATTTCTCATATCCATTAACTTTGACTATTTATGATGTGCATCAATATAAAAACTACCAGAAGACATGGAAATTGAGCCTGGTTTCCAGATACTAATTATTATTGCCGTTATTCCCACTACTGTCTCACATAAGTAACATGTAAAGTCTAAAACATGCATATATACATTTCCAGAAAAGCTTAAATTACCAGGGAAAAAAGAGGCAGTGGCTTATTTTGCAAACTAATTTGACAAATGCATACCGAGTACTTTTCAAGATTTTAAAGTTATAAAGAAAGATAAAAAGTCAAACACCTCAGTATGTTTGACCACATGCAGCAGTCACACACGAATGAAAAGTTAATAAAGTTATCACTGTATCTGTGGACACAGCATTGAGTTGAATAACAAAGAAACAGAGCCTCACCTTTTCATATGGATCAGAGTCATAGTTGAGGCCGATCCCACAGTCGTCAGTGATTTCAGAAAGATCTTCGTCATCAAACTCCTCCAGGCTGATATCATGGGCTGGCCTGGGAATACATGAGAGACATTACACTCACAACATGCTGCGGGAAAAACAAGTGATGCCTGCAATGTGTCTCTTTAATCCATGCACACAATAGAAAGGACATTTCTCTTTGATTGCTCACATTGAACCCTGTTCAAGTGGAAGCCTGCTGTCAGAGTCTGGACACTAGACACAGGCAGCGACAAAGAGTTGCTACATTCACTTCTTTTATCATGTTTAACACTCCATCAGTGCTGCAACAGATACAATTGCAAAGTAAATTTGATGTCAAGTATACGATATATGAGCTGTGACTGCTGCAAGCGGAATAAGAGGCGGCTAAATGGTTTCTTCTTACAACAGGGATTCTGAACTTTTTTTTCCACTCGAGAGGGAAACAGCACCACGTCCCTGTAATGAGCCATGGCGCTGCAAGTTTTCATGATTAGGATCTATCTCGTCTTTGCTACATTATTTTCAGCAGGGCTCCCGATTCAACATCGGCCGCCTTACCATATGTCGAAAGGAAATGCTGCATTGCAGTGCTCTCGGTAAGAAAAGGACACTCTAATGATTATGTATGGATGCAAGCTTACATCACACAGTCATGCAGGGGTCTTGTCAACACAATGTCACTGGTCCCACTGACCAAATGAGGACATGCTGAGGCATCAAAAGTAAAAACTGGAGCGGCCATGAAAAAGTGCTGTGACCCCATGATACTGATTAATGCGCAAAACACAAAGATGCTCACGCCTGACATATTTAAAGATGTTCAAAGAGAATTCGAGTCAGGTAATTGAATGCACAGACGTAGAACGGGAGCTCAAGTCTGAAAACTAATGTTGAATTGCTCATGTTGTATTGTATGACCAGAAAAGGTACAGCTCTCACGTACTACTCGAGTAAATACTGGTACTATTCCTGAAAATTGCGCAATGTGTTAGTTATTAGTTGATTAGGAACTTTGTAACAGCATTTAATAACAGTGTCTATTGCATGTAATTACACATGTATATAGAAGGGCTTGTGTTTTCATGTCAACAATGGTCAATTTGAGTGCATGCTCTGAATTGTACTTTTAAGTGTTTGAAGAAAACTCCACATTCTTTAAGATACTTCGAATTCGAATTCGAAGTGAAGTAAGTAAATCAATGTTTCACTCGGTGTATCATGCAGGTGAAGATCCATAAATAGACTTTATGAGAGAGAAAAAAAGTCAATCCCAAAAGTAAAACTAAAAAAATGTTTTGATAAAACTGTCATTCATGAAACGCAAATAATTTCCATCCAGGAAAATTGCAAGTTTTTCCACAACATTGTAAGATGCTTTCATGTATAAAATTAGAATCAACCAGCATCTGAAGGATTTTCAACAGTGTCTTTAGGACTTTGGCGAAAGGAGCAGAAAGTGGTTATAAATATCTGAAATGAATTCATAACACAAAGGTGAACCCACAGCTCTGGACAATAAGAATAAAACAACATGTGTCTTGCCTTTACAGTTAAAATAAATATAAATATAAGTAAATCACGTGCTATAGATACAGATATAGATATAATTTATTTGGTATCGATATTAAATTATAGAGGTTGCATTAAAGTCAATCAAAAGAGTCTCTGACTGATCCTTTCATCCGTCAGGGCCTTCAAAATATATTTGCAATTGAAAAACATCTAAAGAGGACTTAAAGCGGATATATAGTCTACACATGCAGCAACTGCAGCTTTTCATCTGGTTTCCAAACGATTACACATTGTGCGTACTTAGGGTTTAGACTTCAGTGTGTTTGGATCACTGGGAGGCATCTGCTGCTGTGCTTGTTGAAATTCAGCTGGTGACTTTCAGAATCAAAAGATTGTGTCCCTCTGTCAAAAGACTTTGAAAGGAAAAGACACAGAAAGGGCTCCGGAAGTAATCGTGACTGATCACGTTTACAGACAAGATGTTAAAACCAGCATCTGTTCTCCACGACAAAACAGCAGAATCTCTACCTGCCCTACGCTGTTAGGAGTCTGTATAGAGTCTGTGTCGACAGAAGCCATGTGAGTCCAATTAGATAAACCCCCCCAAAAAAACATACTGGCATTTTTCGTTGTCACCTTTACTTGGATTCACTTCAAGCCAACGTGACTGATCTGGGCCAGATCAATTCTGAGCGCAGGCAAGAAATAGATTTTTGTCTTCATGTTCATTTGAATAAAACGTTCACACTGTGAGCATCAAGAAAGAAAGATGCAGCCAAATTTACGAAGCATTGAAGATCAGGCAGTCGGTTTGATTGTGGGGAAAGTGTGTCCTTTCAATGACAAAGATACTGAAAATGAATGCTATTGATAGGAAATTTCTGAAATCTATCTTTTAATGGTGAGACTGTCTGCAGTTAATATAATAAATCATTTTTGCTGGTTTAGCGTGCTATTTCTCATTGGCATCATGGTCGCTAATCAGAAGGTTTCAGGAAAGAGAATAACCTCTGAGGCTGGATATCCAATGGCATGCAGAATATCTACAGTATAGTACTTGTCTTAAAAGAAATGTTCTGCCATGAAAATGTTGCAGATGAGGTTTATATTGGAATAGGTATGGAATGATACGCAGGGTAAGATTTGTGCTTTGTTTGACTGGAGACCAGCTTCTGTGTTACTCCATTAAAAAGAGAAACTGATAAACCTTTACATAGAAATGAAAATCACGATTTGCAGGTCATTGAAGATAACAAAGTTTACCTCTACATCAACTACATTAAGGCAATGCACAAACGGAACTTTTTGTTGTTGTTGTTGCCGTCAGTATATCTTTGTTTTATTGATCTCAGTTTTATGGTGGATTGCAGTGAGGCCAAGGACTTGCCCACGTTTAGCTTTGTCATCAGCAAAGTGTCCTTCCCTTTGCCTCCTTCCGTTTTCATCATTCAGGTACATTATTGCATGAATTTTCATTGAGCTGCTTTAACCCTTTTTTACTGCTTTTTTACTTTTTTTTTTTGCGTTTGAGTACGCATGCCAATCCAATGATACAAATTTCCTCTTGCCAACTCTGAACCAAAATGAACAAAGACGACCACCTCCCATCTTAAATTGGCCTCCCCTCATGGATAGTACAGTAAAAGACGTGTTTCTCTTTGACTTTACTCCATCTATGACCACACTAATAACCAATCTGCGTATGACATAGCTGTCTAAAAGTCATCGACTTTGCTTGAGCATAAATCCCATAATACCTCCCGAGAGTCTGTGGTGATGTATATTTCACATTTTTCTCCAGAATTTTTAAAAACAGCCATTTTGGACAAGGCAGGGCTGTATTTATTTTTTAACTGTGAACCATAATAAAATATTTGAAACTATAGAAACTATTTTAAATTGGTGTCTGCAGATTTGGAAATTCACTGTATTACTGAAAAAGGAATGAAGTGAAATTTGCCCACTGTGAATGACAGTGAAATATAAAATGTAATAATGCTCCCTGGGAGGACTTTAATATTCAATTTTGCAAAAGGAACAGCTATTATAATGTCATAGGGACACATGCTCTGTGGGGAGGGACATTAATGGAGTTGTTTGTCCTTTGGCTTGGACTATGAAAGTGTTTGTGTTTTTACTCTTTATATCAATTTATTTGAAGACCAAATTGACTTTCACGCTTCGGGAGTGAAAAGACTTAGGAGTAAACATGCATTGACTGGTCTTCACATCCCAACAAATCTCTAGTTAAAAGCCTGTCAGATATATCAGATGTAATATTTCCTACAGTTTCCTGGTTGGACTTATTTAAGCTGCCTCATAATCATGGAAACAAAATCTCATCAAAAGCTGCTGAATAAAATGTACAGAAATGTAATTGTTGTATAGCTATTCTCACTATGTCTTTCCACATTCTTTTGTCATCAACCTCATGTTGTGCTACTGAGAGAATAAGCTTGAAATCAACTGCTTATTTCAGCTTGCCTAACTTCTCATGTGGTGAGTGTCCATTGAAACGAACATTGTGGATTATGTGGCTGTCAGTATCTTTTGCATTCAGACTGAATAAGCCTGGAACGACTGATGACAGCAAGGAGACGACTTGATGAATGAACTGAGGAGGAAAAAAGATCCTTAACAAATGATCGGTTATTGAAAATCCTTTGCATGATAAATTAACACAAACTGAACTCATATTAGAGCTGTGTAATGCTGCGTTTACACATAGGCAAGATGCATTACAAATATAATTTTTCCTCATTTGTGGCACATTCCAAACAGTCTTAATGTGACCTTCAGATGCGAAATGTCACACTAAGAATGTGACGGAAGTGACGGAAAAATTATATTTGTAAAGTGCCTTGCCTTTGTGTAAACACAGCATTAAAAAAAATCTTAGACATGTTTAGAAATGAAGGCATAAGGTGGCGTATAGGGGGAGATTATACACAAGTTATTCAAATAATTCGCCAATCAATAAATGAACATATTTTATGAAACTTTACATTTTTATTGTTCATTGTATCATTCTAATAAAGGCTTTCTATCCAATTCTATTCTTATTTTTTCATAAAAATAATGTATTCTGTTCTTGTTGTTAAGTTACTGTACTTTTTGTTATATAAAAATGCCCAAGCTCGTGTTTAAACTACACAATGACAGCACATACTTTCTATACTGTTGAATGGTGGACCGATCACATGAAACAACGAGTTTCAGAATGTGTGGCATAATTTCCTCCATGAAGAAATCCAGTAAAAATTAATGTGCATTCAGCAAATCTATTTGAATTAAGTCATGAATAAGCTCCTTGGGGAATCCCCTGTAAGCATAGCGACTGTATGTGTGGGGAGGTCACAGAGGAAAAACACTGTCAGTGTAGCTGTATCCAAGGCCATTGGCGTCATCATCATCATCATCATCATCACTAGTGGGAAGTCTTCAGATAAGCCTTTAGTAAAACTGAAGGAGACTGTCGAATAAAGTAGGTGGATAGTGAGGAGGGTTTAGAGGACAAATTGAGTGTAGCTTGGAAATAAGAAAAGAAAGTAACCCGGTAATAATAACACCAATCACTTTTGACTTAAACACATATTTCTAAAAACAGCCATGTTTCCCGAGTATAAAAAGAACAATATTTGAAAATGAAAGCGACGTTTGGATTAACATGCTGAACTCCATCTTTTCCGCTTCCATTCCACCTTAAGGGGGCTGGAGCCGATCCCAGCTGACTATAGTGGCAAAAGCAGTGTTGTTTTGTTATTAAATTGGTTCAGGTTGTAAAATCTAACAAGTAAAAATCTTCATGACAACAGCAATCCATCTGGATAACTTATACCCTTGTAATTGTTTGTTGTGTGTCTATTTTTCTCTCTTTTCAAATCTCCTCCTTTATTTTCCATTCTCTTGTGTTTGACTCCATTTTGTCAGCGTGCTCATCTGTTTGTCTTTTCACAGCAAAGCATGTCACTATTTCCCTACAACTGCAGAATTCCAGCAGTGTATCTGGAAAAGCTGCAGACACTGATTAACGTCCATGAAAAAAAAAATATCCCTACGCTTTAATACAAATGGTGCAAACTAAAATCCTAAATCCTAAATGTCTGAATTTCACAACCCATCTCAGAATCCCTGACTGCGCAGTGCCTGTCACATCATGAGCTTTCTGCTCCAAAGTGTGACATTCTTCATATTTAGTCCACCTTTACTTTCATATTAGTAGCAGTTTTTGTTTCATTTTTTTTTTCCCACTTCCACCCTTTGGGTTACTAACGCCCTCTGTTTCTACTGCCTCATCTAACATTGCTGGACCTGTTTCTGTTAATGAGGATCTCATATTTCTTCAGACAATTCACCACTTGTCATGCCCTGTCCCTCCTTATTCTTGATTGTGACGCGACGTGAGAAAATCAAGATGAGGAACTGGCATAACGTTATCAGAAGCCATGACGCTCACTCACCAGCCCTCCCAGAATGTTCCCATCTCACGCTTCTCAGCTTCTCCTTTCTATGCCTCTTAAATTGCAATTTTCCACCTCTGGTTTGTTTATTTCACATCTTCTAATATGCTATGTCTTTGGTATGTGGCGTCCACTTATTCACACAGTATGTTAGGGTTTTTCTTTCTTTTAAATCTTACAAATCACAGAGATATCAAAATGAGCTTTTGATTTCATATGTTAAACTTAATGACTATAGTTTCCTACAATTCAGACACGTTCGAAATGGGTGTAAATATTGATCCCATTCATCAGATTTATGATCCAGACAATATTAATTTATTCTTAAAAGGAGTTTGCAAGAAATGTCTATTGCACACATTAATAGCCATTTAAAATTAAAAAAAAAAAAAAAAAAAAATGAAAGAGGACAAAATTAAGAAACAGAGATGTGCTAATACGAGTATTGGACTGAATATAGATGTAAAGAGAAAATGGGGGGGGGGGGGGTAAGTGGGTTGGGGGTTCTACACTGTAATTAAGCTGCCTTTTAAACATGAGCACCTGCTTCACAATGACATCATCTTTAAAAGCCAGAGACTGTGGCTTCTGACTCATTAATGACACACACACACACACACACACACACACACACACACACACACACACACACACACACACACACACACACACACACACACACACACACACACACACACACACACACACACACACACTGCATTTATCCTAATGATGAACTGTAAGTTGTCTGTCTCAGATCCGAACGTGAAGATCACACCATTTCCAAACTAAAGGTTATGATGATGCATCGATTTGCTGTGAGCCAAGCTGATGATTTCATCTCACCCTTTTGTCCGGATGTGCATGAATAAAAAGTGAATGCTGCTGTTTGGCATCAATCATTCACTGCTGTCACATGCATGGTAAACAAAGCTATTACCGATGACTTTTCAAACGTGACTACTTAAATTAGAGGTACATAAATACAATCTTATATTTTATCCAGAGAGAGAGAGGGGGGGGGGGGGGGGTGCTTAAGCTAAAATGAATCAGTGTTTGATTTAAGCCTCTTACCCCATGGTAACCATACCCACAACAACCCCCTCACCCTCCTCTCTGCCGTCTGCAACCGCCTTCAAAGAGTTGGAAGCAAAAGTAGAACATCGACTGGTAAACAGGAGATTCACAGGGCGAGGGATAAGAGAGGGGCAAAGCTGGAGCATGCTTACTGAAAATACCATTTTGAAAATATCCATGTTCAACTATGGAACACAGCTGAGTCAATTTAGATTTTAATACACTACCAAATCATCTTGTTCAATGTGAAATGTGTTAGATTAATTATTCTAATTCATGGCTACTGCACATGTTTGTCTCCTCACTTGTTGTGATTTGTTTTACACCCATCCAAAAAGACTAAATAGTCAACAGAAGAATGTTGTAGTTGGCATCAATCACAATGAGAAGCTACATTGGAAATGCAATTGATGAACAGAAAGGTGTTGCTCTAAGCTTCATAGTTTTTATGCCTATTTGAATCATTGGATTCAAATGGTAAGCAGAAGTCCAGATGACATTTGAGACCGCTGTCCCAGCAGATCTGACAAAAACAGCTGAGCCCCTCTCAGAAAAGAGGAATCAATAATAATCCCTGCGGTTTTATTAGGTCACCACACACGTCAGTGCTCAGACCCTAATTATCATGTTACAGAATAAGTTTATTCACAGCATTCATCAAACCAGGCCAGTAAACATCTCATGAAGCATCATGAAAGTATCTGATTGAGTTCACTGGATCTTTTAAGAAGCTCAATGGGATTAAATGAGGGACATAAACAATGTAGGGAATGTGACCATTTTCTCTTCTTTAAATTTAAAAAAAGAGAGGGTTCTCCCTCAGTCCAGGGGAAATGTGGCATAAATCTGTATTGCTCAGGGGAGGAAATTGTTGCTTTTTACGGATTATGTTGCCAACTGGAGACTGTTAAGGTTACATAAGGCAGATTACAGTACTACAGCATCACACCACTGGTGGCTTCATCTATGAATCAGTCACACAGAGAAGGATGCACACCCCTAAAAACACAAACAATTACAAATAGGTACTTATTTATGCAAATTCCATGCAAAAAAAAGATACTTCAAATACTTCTAATGCCATGTCAACAATTCGCCACAGGGACCAATAATATTCTGTTCTATTCTATTATTTTCTATCGTATTTTTGAGAAGGTAAAACTTAAACAACTGAACTATGTTAAACAGAACCTACTTCATAGCAAAATGACAGGGAACATTTCCTGAAAACTGTAATGCAGATGCAGATTTCTACACTATCCATGTTCAGTTTGCCTGTAACATTTTCTTGGACGAGGACTGATACTCTAGGAATAGTGACAGAAACTTTAATCGGGTCTATTTAGTGCATAAAGATGAGTGAGTAACATTATCCCTGTGGTACCAGTAAGATTAGCTTGCCCTGGCCATTAGCCAGTGCTGTAAATTTGCAGTATTGACGTCTTGACCTGAGCTTGGCACTGCGATCTGGACAAAGGTCATTGGTGGTCATAGCGAAAAATAAAAATCAGGTTATTGATTGGATGTTATCTATCCATGAGATTAGACTAGATCCCGCATGAGCTCACGTTGTGGATATAAAATCCAACATAACCCCCTCTCTAATGTGATTGCCTCTGTAGGACAAGGGCCATGTGGCGGCAGATACAGTGATGAAGAAATACTGTTGCATTAAATCAATTTGTCCAATGAGTGTCTATTATACTGATGAAGGCATAAAATATGGTTGTTGTGTAGTTCGTTCTATTGTTCTTTGTGTTAAAGTTCCCACATACAGCAGTGAATACCAGGCAGCTCAATCCCAAGTAATTCTGTTGATATAAAGTTTCCCTGAGCATTAATTCTGCTGTTTGTTGCAGATCTTACAGCAAAACCACAAAATACAATATTACAACAACTTACAAAGGTAATTCAATTGAAAATATTTTTGAAAACATTGAAGATTATGCTTCTGTATCACACCTCCGTACACAATTTCATTCACAGCATGTCAGTGTTTCACTCTTACCAAGTCTAAATTCATCTCAAGAAGCAAAGCTATGCTATTCCTTTCCAACAGACAAACCTAACAGAGAATACTGTTACATTATCAGTTATTCTGCATCAACTGGATGATCTCTGGCAAGTGTCATTGTAATACCACCCACGATTGTGCTTAAGGCAGGAAGAAAAAGCAGGCGGATTCGTAGCAGAGGTGACATTAGGAGTGTTTGAAATCACATCAGTATCAATCGGACTTCCGTAAATCATTGTTCAGCATCTTGCCCTTGGTTGGGTTGGACTCAACAGGGCGTGGGCCTTGCACTGAGAATGCGCAAAGCGGGTGACTGTCGCGACAGATTAAGATCATTTGGCGTGTATTTTATCCATTGCATGTCCACATTTTTCTTAAAAAATAAAATAAAATAATACAAATCTTAAAGAGGTGGTGTGTTCCATCCATGACTTTTATTATAAACAATCAACACTGCTCATCCGCGGACACGCAGGCAGGCGGCAGCAGCAGGCCCAGCAGGTCTGATCAAAATAACCAATACTACCCATGCTGGGAACGTGCGTTTTACTGCAGTCATCAAAACAAAGCAGCAAGACATGTTTCTTCCTTCCACGGATGTCCCTCCCCGCCCGCCACATCCCCGTCAGCCGTGCGCATCGTTTATCCGCGCACCGCGACTGTCGCCCGGCACAGGCGCCAGCTCTTACCTGCATCCAGGAGGAGAGAGGGAATGGAAAGTGGAGAGGGAAAACATCTCAGCCCTGTCCGCCATCTTCTTCCACAAATGACTCAGAGGGACTGCAGAGAATCACGGAGGGAGCGCAGTCCATTCACAAGCACAGGGCAGAGGACGGACGTAGTCGTGGACAGAGGTGTCTCTCTTCCTCTCTCTCTCTCTCTCTCTCTCTCTCTCTCTCTCTCTCTCTCTCTCTCTCTCTCTCTCTCTCTCTCTCTCTCTCTCTCTCTCTCGCTCTCGCTCTCGCTCTCGCTCTCGCTCTCTGCGGCCCCAAGAATGTCCCCCTGGCCGCAAGCCCTTCAATCAGACGAGCCTCCTCAGCACCATCAAATCTGCAGCCAACGATCCACAGGAACAGGACCGGACGGGTGCCGGGCCACGAAACGATGTCCAGAGGGGGGGGCAGCGCGCAGCGACGCTGCAAGCCGCGCGTTTTAACCCCGAAACGTCCGCACGACGCACGAAGAGCGCACTCCGTGCCCGCAGTCGGCCGCCGCGCTCCGCTCGCCAAATGTCGGCTCGGCTGCTGGGATGCTGCTGCTGCTACTGCTGCTGCTGCTGCTGCCTGTGACACACAAGAGATACAGGCCAGCAGTGCGGAGACAAGCAGAGGAGGAGGAGGAGGAGAGGAGGAGGAGGGGAGGAGAGGAGGAGGAGGAGAGGAGGAAAAGGGGAGGGGTGGAGCAGGGACCGTATAACGTCAGCGCCGCTGGGATGCAGGTGGAGCCGAAACGCCCCAGTGTGTGTGTGTGTGTGTGTGTGTGTGTGTGTGTGTGTGTGTGTGTGTGTGTGTGTGTGTGTGTGTGTGTGTGTGTGTGTGTGTGTGTGTGTGTGTGTGTGTGTGTGTGTGCAGACAGCTTTGGATTAAAATATAAGAAATAATAATAATAATAATAATGCTTGTTTCGACAGGATTCACACTATGAAAAAGTAAACTGCCAGTGCAGTCAAATGATTCACTCGGTAAGATTTCTTGAAATTAGAAAAAAATATTGTGGCTCTTGAAAAGCGAGGAATGCCTTGAAATAAGTGGTGTAACACTCCTTTAGGTAAAAATCAACTTAAAACTAGTTTGTCGCTTTTTATTTGACGAATTCAGTGAAATTATATTAAAACCAGAGCGACTAAACAACATGACTATTCCTCATTGAAGAACTATTAGCGTTTCAGCTGAAAGGAAGACAAAGCAGTAATTGACTCATTTCAATACAGGTCAGATGACTAGATAATGTGCTATTTAGAATATAAACAGCGTGAACTATATTTTTTGCATTGAAAATGGACATGCTGCAACTATTATTATGTGCACATCACATCACATATCATCAAATCTGGTGAAGGAGGAACAAAACAACAGTGTTTGATATGAGGAGTGTGGATTCCCAGTCATATTCAAATAACTCACACATTTTGAGAAATCTTGCATTAGTTATATACCGACCTCAATATCCAGCCCTGCCTTAATGAACTTATCATAGTTTTAAACTTACATACAGGAAGAAATGTGGATGTGAGCAATTCTTTCAATATGCTAACATCCAGACCCACACAAACTCAACTGAACTTTAATGAGTGAATTACAGTGCTGATGTGTGTCACAGCAACACTGCTGTAATATAGTTACAAAATGTGTGTATCAACAACTCAGACGTACTTTAAAAAAAGAATCGACAAATACCATAACCTCCAGTAACCTTTTCAATACCCATAAAAGAGATTTCAATGTGTATCCAGCGGTCATTATCCAGTCTTTAATTTTGGGACTATTTATTGATTTTGTATATTGATTATCTACCACAAAAGTAACAAGTACATTTTCTGTAATCTATATAAACTAAACCTTGTTTTATCATGTGACATACCATCAAAACATTTTTGGATAAATAAACCACACAAACTTCGTCAATGAGAAACAAAGAGTAAAGTAGGAAAAAATAATAATATGTAATTGATTAGGCTCCCTAACTATGCTATCAAATATTTTAGCATTGTCCTTATTGTTCAATGCGATTTTATTAACCTGACCATACTGACCATAAACCCATTTTTCAAAAGACACAGGTATTGTCAAGCAGGAGCTGTTCACTGCCGGTGGTGCTGAAAATAGAAAGTTGCTGTTTATTGTTCCTGCCACATGGGGGCGACCATTCTTATTAGCAGGGTCGTTATTTGGGCACTTTTCAGAAAACAGAAGAAATTATTTATTTTGGCTGCTCCATCCCGCTAGCCCTCTTTTACCTGCCATTGTAAAACTGTAGAATTAAATGACCTTATCAAAATATGACATTTAGATGAGATGAGTTTCCCAGAAACAGAATAATTCAGCCTGGACAGTGCTTTAATCACAATGTTGCTCATACTCTGTGCACCAAAAAATGTGTTTGTATGTCTCTCATCAAAATCATTGTGCTGTTTTACATTACAGTTCATCATTCCGAGAATGTCGATATGATTATGAGAAGTCACAAAGCAGAAAAGGTATGTCACCTAACAAATGTTTCGTTGATGTCAATGTCCGACTCAAATGCAAGATGTGGCTTAAGGTTACTGGCTGTCACAACATCCAATAGGAAACCAAACTAGGAGAAAAAAGGCTGGATGACAAACAAAATTGAATAATGAAAACGTTTTATCATTGGGGCTGACACTGAAAAAGGAAAATATTTGGAAATAGTTGGACCAACTTAATTGAATTGAATTAACTGAATCAAGTTGAACTTAAAATTATTAACTTAACTTAATCTAATTCATTGACTTAAGTTTGAAGAACTTGGTTCATTACGGCGCTACCAATTGAAGCAATTCACTTAAGTTGATCCAACTATTTTCTTTTTTCAGTGTACAAGTGGGCTGTAGGTTCAGTTTTTGAATCAGTGTTCTATACCGATTAATCGCCACCCTCCCACCCCCATCCTCACCTTGCATGGAATCATGGGTTATTAAGTTGACGCTGTTTACGAAATAAATATGTGAAGAAGTTCCCAGTGAATCACGCAAGCTTTTCAAACAGTTGAATGTTTATTTCCGTCAAAATGAAGGAGTTTTATTTTATGAGATGGGGTCCATAGGTAACACTTTTCATTACACAAAAAGGAAAAGAAGTAACACTTTTACAAATGGGCTTCTTGAATATATTAATTTGTTTCAATGCTTTTATTTGGCTTTTGATATTTCTAATTTAAATTACATGTCATTTAATGAGGGTTTACTCCCTGGTTGCTTAACTCCCACAAAGACTGAAGTGAATAGCATACAGACAGTTATGAACCAATGATAAAGTTTATTCTGATGACCATGGTCAGTGCAGAAACTGAAGTTAAGCAATAGCCTTCTCTTCGATCTGAAAGGGGCCCAGTCTGACCTCACCTTGCCATTCGAAAACTGAGAAAGGAAGGCAGAGCACATGTTACAACAGGTGACACTGAGGTCGGCTTTCAGCACAGGCAAGCATACAGTGAAAAAAAATCCCTCCATTGGAATTGTATCTTTATCATTTTTATGATTTTTGTACATTTTAATTTTAAATAAATAGTCCATTTTAAATGACATACCTTCAGATTTGACTGCTTCACGCATGTTCCTGACACGTTTAGTAGAAGGCTTTGAGGAAGGATTCCAGATGGTACCCATATTTCCTGTGGTACCACTTCCTGTTCCAGTTCCTCCTGCTCCTGGATTCATAGGCAAATTAAATTCACTGGACTCACAAGTAGTACAAGCGGAATTATATCCGTTGGCCTCTATCCACCTTGAAAGAAAGGGACATGGAAGCTTGTCAGTACCATGCATTCACAATCTGCGGTCAGCATTCATACGTGTGTACACATGCAGACTGACCCACTGCTGTAGGAACAAGCTCTGTGGTTAGCATCAATGGGAGTGGAAGCAAGCGCTGCTCTCAACTGGCAGGTAATGTAGATCTGTGAGAATGTTGAAGAGTTTGTGTTTATACTTTTTGTCAAATTAGTTGTGAAACTTAAAGCATACCAAACTCAGTTACTCAGTTTTAGAGATGCATACCGTTCCACTATTATGATCCTGGAATTTGAATGCTTCCAGCTGAAACTGAAGTTTGTTGTCTACTTGCCGGGGTAGGAAGCTTGATCTGGAGCCAGTCATCCGGCCATCAAGCATGCATCTGTGTCGATCAGAAACAGACAAATAACAGTAGATGTTTCAATGTTTGTGACCATCCCTCATCATTGTGGGTAACTACTTCTGTTAAATCATTGAGCTGCTTTACCCTTTAGATATGAAGTTATAACTGGGTGAAGAGGAAGGGTCAGTTGAAACTGTAGCAACACAGTTGTCCACAAAAACACGGAGGGGTGCATGGAAGTACTGGTGGACGGAAGCCTCCACATTAATGACTTGTCCGATGAAAAACTGTATGTTTGGCCTTGCATACATAAAGTCATCTGCATATTGGGACAAAAGAGTTCAACAACGTTGGCAAATACAAATTAGGTATCATAGTTGCATTAAACGTCAAGTACGTGAAATGATTGTTTTTGAACTCACCAGTCATGATTGTCAGTCTGAAGTACAACAGTTCCTCTGACACCTTAGTTGAGGCGTATGGAACCCAGAAGGGCTCCAGTGAAAGGCTGCTCACGTTGTGCTTTCTGAATATTTTGATAGATTTAGTTTCTCTGGTTAGTAACACTCAGAAATGTGTGCCAATGGATAAAGTATTTCCTGATTAAATTCAGTCAGTGGTACTGGGTGTGCTTAGGTGAAACGCAACAGATTGTACAAACATATTTAGAAAAAAAAATATATGTTAGCATTGTGCTCATTTTCTTTCAACAGACATCTTCATTACACACCTTGGGTAGTGGCACTGCACAATCACATTTGCCTGGTTAGTTCTCACCACGGGTAAATTGCCCATTGACCGGGGACTATAGCTCAGAACGAAGGTGTAGATGAGAGCGACATCTGACATCTAACAAAGATATGAAGACAAATAAGATTCTCTTCCATTACTTGAATTCAACACTCAATATTATCAACTTTTAATTTCTCTGAGATTGATAGTATGGATAGTGCTTACCGACAATTGACTCCCACAGTCCTGCAGTGCAACATCAAAAATCAACACCTGAGCCATACGATCTTCTGCAGTAACCCCGCATTGTCCAAGGGAAAGCTGACTAGGATCGATGAACTGACCATTTGCAAAGAAATCCTTCTGGACTTCCACATGAGCTTCCTGCTCTCTGCACTCAACGGCAACGGTTGCAGCAGGAACAGGATGTCTCTGCTCATGAGGACCCTCGGCTATGACTTCAGGTGTGGGCTCTTCGGGGTAAGTCCATGTAAGCGGTTGTTCAAATGTCTGCTTTTCCTGCTGAGGGACATGTGGATTTTTCTCAGGGGGGGAAGGCTTCTGGTGAAAAAACTGAGCCTGGCAGAAGCTGCCGAGCAAGCCCAGTGCCACGAGGCAAATAGTGCTACACTTCAACACCATGGCTTCACAACAGCAAGTGATCTGCACAGTTCACGAGATGCTGTAAGGACGATGCGAATGTCCACCTACTTTTATAACACAGCAATCTTGTTTACTCAATCTACAGTCCCCACCTCTTCAGTTGGCCATTTATTCAAAGACTTGATAACCGTAAACATCAGCCAATAAAATGACTGCATCTCTCGACCACAACCTGTGGTAACACATTACCCGATTTAGATTGTATTTGTTTTGGCATCAAACGTTCTTGCGACAAGAATAAATTGAAAGAAAAATGACTTGTGTTGTTTTCTTCTGCTTTTTGAAAACATGTACAAGCAGCTCAGAAATGCATTTAGAAAATAGTGGCTCATAAAGGTTATGTTGACCTTGGGTTAGGTTTACATGACCTGATGATACAGCAGGATGATAAACCACACTCAGTATTTTGCCAAAGTACATTCTGTGAAGGACTGCAGATCAATATGGCTTCAGCAATTCTGAACCCCCAAACAAAGGGCATGTGTCATTTTGACATGCAGGAAAATGGTGATGCACTGCAGAAGGTCAACTTAGTAGATATGGTAATTACATTATGGATGAGGCAGTTGATGACAAGGCAGATGGAAGAGTTTAGGTCATTTATTTTCACTTCTTGTTTTGTTTTTGTTTAGTTGTTGCTATTGTTGAATTTACTGATTAATGCGTCCAAATAAACCTGGTGAAAGCCGCAGCATCTGGTCGCCCGATAAAATAAGTCTAATGTACATGGTTTCTAGTTCTGTCTGCATTTCTTTCAACCTTGTAGCATGGGAATGTCTTTTTTTTTTTTTTTTTTTGGGTTTTGAGGTGTGTTGAGGCAGCTTTTTGTTGTGATGCCTTGTAACGAAGTGTCCGCCCATATAATAGAAGCACCTTAGTGTTGTTTTCAAAGCCATCTTATGCTCTTAATCATAGTTTATATTTCTGTATTTAATGTCTTGGCCTCTGATAATATTGTCATGCAGTTTCCTTGCCTCATGTAAAAACATTTGGGGCAGAATGTTTAGGGCCACAATTTATGTAAATAGGGTGGTATTTGGATGATTATATATCATTATTGTCAATATTCATATTATTATCCTGTAAAATGTAATGTAAACCTGTGATCAGATTCAGCTGCTGAATATCAAATTGAGTGAAAATCATTATAGCCAATTTTCCATCACAATATACAAAATATGAAGTCATTAGTTAGTTTTTCTTTCATATGAGGTATTCCCCAGATTCAAATCTCTCTTCTTTGGACATTGTGAGCCCAGTGTGAAATTAATGGCAACCGTTGACAATCGAGCACATTTTTACCCGGGTATTGGTAAGGCTTTCTGTAATTAGCAGAACACAATGAGTAGAACATCCCAATATACATTAGGGTTTGTTTGCTATGCTTGTGGGTTTACAGAATTTTTTTCCCCATTAATTCAACACAAATTTTAGTTCAGTTATTAAAATATATGAAACAAAATAAGTTCGAACCAAGTTCTATCCATTTTTTTTTTTTTTTTTTTGTGGGCCATATCCATTTCTTTTTTTTTTTTTCAAGAAGTGACTTTTTGGTATAATCTAACAAATGTCCAGAAATCTTGTAACAGTAAAGGCAAACAGTCTAATACTGAGTCAATACATATACATTTTTGGATAAGGTAGTTTGTTTGTTTTTTAAATCTAACACTATCTAAATGTTTTTGGACCTCCGACATTATTTGGTGATTTTCACAAGCCAGAATGATACAATGCACTTCGGGCTAATATAAACCTATGTCACAATGAGTCCAAAACAAAGTTGCTGTGTGGCGCTGATGATGAAGTAAATAATTATATTGTTGTTTTGATACAGCAACAAATTATCTGCTTTTTCTCATCACGAGAAAAGAGAGCCAGACTCCATTTTGCTGTGAATCAGCAACCATGCCAAATTCAAAGATAAGAAAAGGTATTTGCTCACAGTGTGACTGCCACGGTGTAGGTCACCAAGACCCTGTTTGTGTTCTGAAATAGTTCAAACAGGATAGAATTTATCCAGTCAGGATAAATAATAAACTGTTTACTCGTTGGAATTGTTTTGATCTCTTCAGGCCATCACCACTGACCAACCAGCAGCAGCAACATTTGATTGGCATCTGTTGGCAGCAAATAAAACTTGGCATTTCAACATGTCAGTGTTCCCTGTACCTTATAAAAAGCTGCTTATTGGCAACCCAAATCCCACAGCATCTGGTGTTCTTCAGAATCACTCTATGCTGTGAGGACATGAGAATGAATCTCGTTTGTTGTCTTCTGGCAGTTGGCCTGTTAGGCCCCCTGGCTGATGCCCAATGGAACAACGACCAAAAATTCCCTAGAGTTCCCCAAATTATTCCTCAGAAACCTTTGAACCCTAAGAAGCCTCAGCCACTTCCGAACCCCCAGCCACCCCAGAGGCCTCAGCCACTTCCGAACCCTCAACCACCCCAGAGGCCTCAGCCACTTCCGAACCCCCAGCCACCTCAGAGGCATCAACAACCTCACCGCCCAAATAATCAAAAACCTCCGAAGAACCCCAATAATCCTTTTCCTCCACCTCCTGGGAAACCACAATCTCCTTCAATGCCGCAGGTAACACAAAGTTTTCACACCTGTGAAGTGACTGAGAGGTACAAGATTCAGTGTGGCCCAGCAGGCACGTCCCATTCAGAATGTGACGCTCTACATTGCTGCTTCGATGGGCAAATGTGCTACTATGGGAATGGTGGTAAGTATCTAGTCTTTATTTCAGTTTTACAACTATCTTTTTATCATTTTTAGCATACAGCTCAAATTTGGTGGTAAAAGTGATTTTAGCCTGGTATTTTTTCTATTTTGTTTGTCTTAGTAACTCTTCAGTGCACCAAGGATGGCCAGTTCATTGTGGTGCTTTCCAGAGATGTCACCCTGCCCAACATTGATTTGGAAACCATTTCTTTCCTTCAAAGTGAATCCTGCAGTCCAGCCGGCTCCACTTCAGCTTTTGCTGTCTATCAGTTCCCGGTTACTGCCTGTGGCACTGAGATAACGGTGAGAGCTGGGACTCATGTCACTCCTCAGTTTTACTTTGATGCATTTTATTGAAATATGAACACATTAAAATACTGTTATAATTATGTAGACGGAGGCTGGTACTATTGTCTACGAAAACAGGATGACCTCCACTTACGAAGTGCAGAGTGGACCTGCTGGAACTATCACCAGGGACACCTACTTTAGGTATATGGTTCAATTTTCTTAAAGACTTTACTTGAAAATTCGCAAAAACAGTGCATCAAACAGATCAGTCCTCATATTTTACAAACCAAATTTAAATAAAACAACTTTGTTACTGACTACTATCATCTTTATGTCTTGTTTCAGCCTGAGTGTCCAGTGCAGATATACTGGTGATTCAGTTGAAGCTATTCTCATTAATATTGGTGATATTCCTGCACCACAACCAGTAGCAGTTGTTGGTCCCTTGAACGTGGAGCTCAGACTAGCCAACGGGCAGTGTCTCCTGAAAGGCTGTGTCGAAGGTTTGCGTGACAGTTATGATCTCTGTGGTGAGCCTCATTTGAGTCAACTGTGTCACCAACTGATTTTTATTTTTGTTTTGGAACAGCCGATGTGGTCTACAACTCCTTTTACACGGAAGGGGATTACCCTGTCAGGAAGGTGCTCAGGAGTCCTGTTTATGTTGATGTCTACTTGGCTGAGAGGAGTGATCCCAACATTGCCTTGACTCTTGGAAGATGCTGGGCGACTGCTGATTCCTTCGCTCACAGTGTTCCTCAGTGGGACTTGCTGGTTGATGGGTAAGAGTAAGTGTTGTCTGATTTAGAAACTTGCAGAAATTGTTGCCTTTATTTTCAATCTATACTGTATACCTTATCCTGTGATAATAGGTGCCCTTACCAAGATGATCGTTATCAGACAACCCTGATCCATGTGGATAACTCATTTGGACTGCAGTTCCCAAGCCATCACAGACGTTTTATGTTCAAGATGTTCACTTTTGTATCTACCGGAAACAATCCATCCGATGCCGGCAAGAAGATGGTACCTATGGGTCCAGAGGGAGTGATTCCACTCAACCAACATGTAACTAATCTCATTCAGTATATGATTTGTATTGTTTTCTACCCAAGTTATATAATCATATTTTTAAACGAAATTCTGTTTTTTATTGCCAGATATATATCCACTGTGAAACAAGTGTGTGCGTGCCTTCTTCTGAAAATAGCTGTGAGCCTCGGTGCTTCAGACAGAGTAAGTAGTAAAGTGATAACACAAGCACCATCAGCATAATATTTGTTTTAAGTTTGTACATTTTGTCACCCTTGTGGCTATATGTGACTGCAACTGACCATGACCATATTTTGCACACAGGGAGGGAAATTGCAGGTTCTCTCAAGAAAACCTATCGACAAGAAACAACTGTGGCCAGCAGTGGGCTGATTGTCATATCTGGTGAAGAAGCTGCATGAAAACATGCAAACAGAATATTCTTATAAAACACATGTTCCTGATGCTTCCCAATACTATCTGAACTTCAAGTAAAACTTCAATTTGCGAATTGTGTTGTAATTTTTTTGTTTTTTATACTACACTACAATCCAAATTATTTCTGACAAATGTGCTTTTTTGGGTGATGAAATATATATTGGTGTACGACATTATTGAGATGATCCCAATTAAAAACAAAAAGTTTAGGAGGATGTGAATATAAAAAAGGCTGAATTGTGCTGATGGAAGGTAAACCATTATTATTGCAAAAACCTAAAGAGAGCTACAAAGTGGAAGGTGGAATGACATGGACAGAATAAAGCTTTATGAATTAAATAAAAGATAAGAAAAGCTGCTAAAGCCGGTTGAGCATATTTGAAACTACTGGTGTTTCTCAAATTGCCCTCCAAGTGTTTTATTAATTTTTTAATAACTAATTTCTTCAGTATTCTTTAGATTGCCTTAATAACTATATAATGAAGGACATAAATAATAATAGGATATGTGAGTGGGCAATAGCATACTTTGAAACAGTATTTCTGATGGGGGGAAAAGTGCATCCCTGGATAAAGGAAAAAATAGCTATCAAAGTGAAGTTTCTATTCCCTGGGAAGCTGAAACAGGCTTTCCCACCTCATCCCCTGCTAATAAACAGTCAGTCAGTCAGTTATCAGTCAGCTGTAGAGAGCCTCCTAACCTACATTAACATAGCCTGGTTCCTCAGCTGTAGAGAAGTCAACAGTAATATCTTGCAGCAGTTGGTCAGAGTGGCAGGGCACAGCGTAAACAGACCACTCTCCCCCCCCCCCCCCCCTACTCACAAAAGGAGCCCCATCAGCTCCATGGACCACCGTAGTGTGGCTGCACCTCCACATCCCAGAAATAGGATGGGTCAATGAAAAAAAAAAAAAGAAAATAAGGGAATTTTCCCAAAGAGTTAAATAAAGTAGAATTAGTTTTTAAAACATTTGACTGCAGCCATGTTCAGCTTTATCCATGAAGATGAAACCTTAATGATGTTATGAGCCTGTTTCTGTGAACTGCAGTGGTGGGCCACAAATTCCAAAACCCAGACTTTCACTTGTGCTGGTCTAAGTCAATCCACACCCTCAATAACTTTTTTATGGCTACAAAAACCATGTTACCGTGCAGGAATGCAGTATGAAAAGCCTTTGCATCACATATACATACTTGTGTAGCCAGAATAAATACCTTTACAAATGAAACTGGTAATCAAGATCTTATGCAAACACAATCCTATTTCAGCATTAATTCTGTACTTTGGGAATCAAACGATTGTCCTTTTTGTTCATTGGTATGTGCAACCGCTTTGAACAACATGTGGGACATTTCCTTTCCAAAATAGGTCAAATTAAGGACTGCTTCTTGTGTCTTAAGACGAGTCACCTTCAAATTTCTAATTCCAGATGGATATGCCTGTAGGCTTAGAAAAACCTCATGGACTGTGATCCGTGTTAATTATGGCGCTTTCCAAAGACTGTCACTTTGTCAGCTTCAAAAGTAGCGGATATTGTGCCATTTGTGAAGTATTTGCAGATTAACAGCATATTTGAACTTCCACAGTCCATATAATTCATTTGAGACTAATTGGTGACTAATATGAGTGTGGATGATCTCTCTCTTTCTGAGTTTCCCTTGAGATGGTCTACCTGATCCTGGCTTATACCTGTGTGCAAAATCAGTTACCTTATTTTTGTTGCAGGATCGAACCAATCTAATCAAAGGAGCTATTTTTGTTATTTTGTGCTAAATAACATTTTTCTGGAGCCAAAAACCATCGTCAACCCTGCCAGGCAGTTATGTATGTTATATATATGTATGAATAGTTTTTCCACTCTTAAAAAAACTGTACATTGACCTCCATTGAGGTTTTGTAACTGCAATTAATAAACTTGGCTGCCATTGTTTAAATCAGTTTTTGCCATTTTAGCTGTTTTTATTTTTTCTATTTTAACCTTTTGTAATGAATTATTTAATTTCATTTTAAAGCAATTTTGCCTCTTTAACACATAGGTGTTTTAATGTGAATGGGGTTTATTAGGTTTAGCTATTAGGTTTGACCTTTAATTTTATTAATTTTAATTGTGTTATAGCTATTTCACTTGTTTTAGGTCCTTGCGTCGCATTTTTGGCTCGGCAACACATTAGACAATTAATCTGAAAACCTAATTGACCATTTAAGTTCATTTAAATATTACAAAAATTGTAATGTTTTCTGAAATATGTACTGATGTGTAAATATGATTGTTTCTTAAAAATAAAAAATATTACGTCATATTTTTTAAAGCTTCAGAGCAAAAGGGCCCTATGGTTATCTTGGTTTTCTATCAGACACTCCAAATGTTTTAATGTACTTCTTCATAGTGAGAAAAACAATGGCTTCTCGCAACTGGACTTTCCCGGTCTCACTTCCAAAACAGACGCTTTTCGCCTCTCTGCCAACACACGTTGACGCCTCCTTGGCCGTGAACACTTCATTTCCCAGAAACCTTCTCGAAACAGGATATTGACGCACATATTGACCCAGAATCAGCCAATCAGACTGGCGTACGAGCGCCATGCCCAATTGTGATTGGCTGAAGAATGGTCCGTGTCGGTCACGGGCGTAAAGTCTTCTGAATATTTTAATAGTCACCATCAGCCGCCTCCCAATGCGTTGCAGACCACCCGGCTATGTTTGGCTTTTCCGGTTAAGCGGCTTTACCGGAGAACTGCGTGTGTCAGCGAGCCCCTCCCGCCGACTCAAACCGACGTTTCACAGCGGTACTCCCTCACTTTTCACCCGGAAACTCACGATGCAGTCCGTCCGAAATGTAGCCTACAGCAGCAGCGGCGACAGCGGTCACGGCGAGCGGGACCCGGGCGGAGCGGTGGTCCCACCGGGGCCGCTACTCTTCGGCGGCAGCATTCCCACCATCGCCACTGGAGATGCGGGACCGCCGGCGGAGAAGAAACGAGTCGAAAGCGCGCTGGTCATCAGCGAGAGGAGGCTGCGGACGCCGAGTCCTCTGTTCGGCGCCAACTGTGATGACGACTCTGAGGCGGAGGCGTTCCGGGATGGGAGAAGCGAGGAGGTGGACCGGGACACCAGATCCAGGGCCTATGCCTGGTGTCGAGACTTCTTGTCCGGGTCGTGGAAGACCCTCCAAGAGCGTGACTTTCAAATCAGCATCGTCAGGTGTAACCCTCATCCATTAATGGTCAACACACACCCTGATATACTATTGTTTTCATCAGCTCTGCTCACTGGGTGGGGTTTAAATGCAAAATAAAAACCTACCTTGGTTACAACTCAGAGTTTATAGTCGTAAAGTTACTCAAATCTTTCTTAAAGCCCTCTGATGAGACCTTCAGACGTTGTCTCGTGATGTCTTCATAGAAATTGAGATGCTCCGTTTTTTTTTTACCAGCTCGTTTGCGTTTTTAAAAGGCTCGTTTATTCGCTTGCACTGGTGTTTTTTTTTTTTTTTTTTGAAGGTACTAGGATTTGTGTTAGTGTAAACTTTGTTTTAGTGTCAGTGGGAGATTTTAGTCTCAGATTGTGCAAGTTTCCTTCCGCATTTCACATTTCTGTATGAGATTCAAGCTCAGTCAGCAACTACCCTCGAATTTCCAGACACTGTTCAGAGACAATGGAGTAAGTTGTGTGGTATTGCCCTCCAGGATGCCACGAGGATAAACAAGAACACAGTCAGAGTATAATTCGCTTTTTGTGTTTCTGTTTATTTCTGTCAGGCTCCAATGATGTTGTGACCTTTACTAACACTGGTGTGATGTTTTGTCCTTACAGCGGCGGCCTTAGCAACCTACTGTACCTGTGCAGTTTGCCTGATTACGTGCACAATGTGGGAGAGGAACCTCGCCAGGTGCTTTTAAGAGTCTACGGAGCGATCTTACAGGTTAGTTTTCCCACGAAAGAGTTTGCATCAAATTCTATTTTTGCAGGACTGTGTGGCTGTGCATTTTGACTCATTACCAGATGAGAGTGATGTCTTGCTATTGTAGTTTGTCTGGAGGAGCAGCCACATTGTTTATGTGAATGAAACCCACGTGTGACTGTGTCTTAGGGAGTGGACTCACTGGTGCTGGAGAGTGTCATGTTTGCCATTCTGGCAGAGCGAACGTTGGGGCCAAAACTGTATGGCATTTTCCCAGAGGGACGCTTGGAACAGTACATGCCGGTATGATATACAGCGACACGCTCACACAGTGGTACACAACCGTGCATCTCTTCTGCTTAGCCCTGCTATTTTTATTGGTGCGTTAAATGCTTTAGTTCCATTTAGGGCTGGGCGATATGGCCTTTTTTTTTTCTTCCAATATCTCGATATTCTTCGGCCATATCAAGATGTATATCTCAGTATTTTGCCTGAGCCTGAAATCAACGCTTTTGATGCATGCAATCACACTCGTGTGACAATTCAATGCCTACATTAAAACATTCTTGTTCAAAAATCTGCAAAACAGATTTTTATTGTACCATTTCATTTAATGAAAAAATATGTTGCGTGTATAACTTATAGAATGAAAGCTGCGTGTAATGCACACCTGGCATGACACGCACGACAAATCACGCATGCCACACGTTGAGTTCAGCTTTTTAAAACTCGTCTTAAAACCCATTTTTATTCTTTGGCTTTTACCTCAGCGTAAGACTGCTCTGGTTTTAGTGCCTTCATTTTTTTTTTTATTGTTTTAACTTTTTATGTTTTGTTTATTGTTTTACCATCTGATTGTTTTTATTGCTTTAACTTTTTCATTGTTTAAATGTTTTTATTTTGCCTCTTGTGCATGGAGACAAGAAGGGACCACCTATGCAGTATAAAGAGATGCACATAAGAGAGGAGGAAGAAACGCCATTTGCTGTATCCACGATGTTTATTAACAAAATGTTGTGCCACAAGGGCCATTATATTGTCGTCCACTTTTAATAACCGCCGGAGCACCGTTGAAGTCGCAAATAATTGCATTGTACAATTTTTTTCGGGGATCTGTCCTAAAGTGGCGGTGTCTCAATGTCTCTTCCATCCCAGAATACCCGCATGCGCACCGATCAGCTTTCAGAGCCCGCCATCTCCGCTGAGATCGCGACCAAGATGGCACGTTTCCACGAAATGGTCATGCCTTTCAACAAAAAGCCGAAATGGCTGTTTGGGACCATCGATAAGTGAGAGCATATCACAAAATCTGTTGTCTCCACCAAAGCTGTACCGTCTTCCTCCCAGTGCACGTGTTTGACACGTGTTGTTTTCTTCCGCAGATATATGGATCAAGTGATGAAAATCAATTTCACACGTGACGCCCATGTGAAGAAGTACAGTAAGCTGATGAAGTTGGACCTGCCTGCCGAGCTTCAGAGGCTGCGGTGAGTTGGCCCCTCAGGCGGGACAGACGTTCTATACCCCTTTTTCAAGTGTTCATCACGCCTCTATTCGTTGCTATAAATGCGAGGATTCAAATATGAATCTTCTTCTTGTCGGTATCTACAAAAGTGCGATCTGAAGTTTTGCTCCTTCCGTGTTTGAAGATGAACAATCGGCATAATCCAGCCTCCTGTGTCTTGAATCCGGTGCCGGCGAGATGCTGTGTCAGAGCCGTGTCACGTCACCAGCTGCAAATCTCTTTTAGACTTTAGTCAGAGTTATAGTTTGGTCACCAAAATCAACAAGAAGGTGTGAACGATCATGATAATCAGCAGCAAGGGAGGGATCATTCTGTTCACTGATCACAGCGCAGTCCTGCTGACGGGGCTTTTTTTAAAGATTACTTGCATTTATGGTGTCAAGATAAGTCCTTTTTTTATTGAATTTAAGCAAGAATGTGAACCTGAGCAAGATGTCCCCACCATCGGACGATTATAATTATCACCCAAAAGTGTGTTTGTACATAAAAGAATGTTGTTTAGCACACGAGTCGGGGGTCATTGCTGAAAACCTGTTGCACACTTGAGCTTGTTATTAGGGACAGCAGTGGCTGTGATTTTGTTTCGTGTGGACTGGCTGACCTTTGTTCCAGTGCCTCCACAGCTCCACGGCTCAGTCACCGCAGCAGTGCGACCTTAGATCCAACACAGGATCACACCGCGTGCTTATGAACATGTTATCAATGACACGCCACTCGCATTATCGCAGTGATGCGGTGATACTGCCAAGCAAATCACCTGGTGTGTGTCCTTTACAGTCTCCTGAGTCCATAAATGTAATCAAGTTGCCATTTTCTAAACTTGCCTCTTTATCGTTGGATCCGAATGATCAGGATTACAGTCATGTGGAGGATTGAGAGCACAGAGAGCTGCTTTTGCTGGTTTTTTGGTTTTTTTTAATAGTCCATTGTGGTGCTTTCCATCTCATCCAAGAAATTTTTGGGGTAACCACATCAATACTCGTGCAGTGAAACGGTAGATTTCACATTTTTGTACTTGTATGTTATTCTTGCTGCTCCAGATAATATTGCTAAATGTTAAAATGATGTCGCCAGGATTTCATCTCCTCTTGTCCACAATGCTTTCTGTTGCCAATCATTTGGATTATGATGAGGTCTCGTGCATGTATTCCACACATTTACTCTCCTGTCCCTTTTCTTTTTACGATCCGGCTTTGGTCTCTACAACAGTGCACTGCTGGCAGCAACTCCATCACCAGTGGTGTTTTGCCACAACGATGTCCAAGAAGGTAAATATTTGAACCATCCTGAGAGCGCCCCCTGGACTCGCGCCTCTCCTATGGTCTGATCGGTCCGCCCTCTGGCCATGTTGTCACATTTCTTAGAAGAGCAGTGTATTATGTCAGAAGCATGTCAGCAGTCAGAAGCAGGCTTGGTGGTGTATATTAATAGGAACAGCTCAAATTCATTTGCATCACCCTGAAAGTGGGAAAAAAAAGAGCTTCTAAAGCTATTCTATGATTCCAGTTCTGAGTAAATGGGTGTCAGCCTGAGGCGAAAAGGTGACTCTCAGTCGGCCGTAAGCCTGGTTGTGGGTGTGGGATAGCGTTGAGTCTGTGTGTTGGTTCTGTCATGGACGGAATCAGCGGCTGCAGCCGGCTTCAACTCTCTTATCAACCCGATGCATCGTCGGGGTCCACCGTAACGATTTTCTCACCTCTTGCTGGGCTTCTCTAGGAAATATTCTCATCCTGGACAAAAGGGACAACAGTCCGACAGAAAGGCTCATGCTGATCGACTTTGAATACAGCAGCTACAACTACAGGTAAAAAAAGAGTTTGTGATGCAGTGTTACATGATTGGTATGTATGTTTTATTATTTTTTTTGTTGATTTAGGTTTACGCTGTGCCCTTTTTGCATCCCACTAAATGATTATATATCTTCCTTGTGTAGGGGCTTTGACTTTGGGAACCACTTCTGTGAATGGATGTATGACTACACGTACAATGAGTGGCCTTTCTTCAAAGCTACGCCAGAGAATTATCCAAGCCGAGAACAGCAGGTCAGTTCAGAGTCTCTATTCGTCTTCTAGAATGTGTTATCCACCTCAGGGCTGTCGTGGGGGCAAAGGCACGTTGCAACTTGGATACGTTACAACTGTGTCGCCACAGTGAAAACACACATTGGCACCACACACCTACGGGAAATTCCAGTAATGCCCGGTTTTGAACTGTGGGGAAGAAGAAAAAAAAACAGAGTAGCCATGAACATTGTCACTGTAAGGCAGAATTGTAAACAATTGCACCACTGAGCGGCCAAGGTTCAGATCACACATCAATATCAAAAGACCTTTGAATACACTGCAAACTTGGCAATGTAAATATGGGATTAAATATGATAAGATAATAACTCGAATCAAAAAAGTCAAAAATATTAAAACTTTGAAAGTCAAAAGTAATGTCATGCTGATTAGGCAAAGTTACAATACAAAAACAAATACTTTTCAAATTCAGAAAAAAATACAATGAATGTGGCATGATTTGTTTTTGTTTTGTTTTTTTCATTTAGTCTTTGCATAACGACAGTAGGACTCTACGGTTTCAGGGAAATATGTAAAAAGTGTTGACTAATGCCGCTGTAACGATATGATATGCAATAACCCTCAACGCTTAAGTACATGATGTCGACATCCTCGTGCCTTGACACAATCACAGTAACTAATCATATTGACTTGATCATGGAATTAATATTTACATCAAAAAAAAATTTAAAAAAAAAATTCTAAATTCAATTAACCTGTTGCCCTCACTCAATTTCTATTTCACAGGATAATTGAACACAAGTCAATATGTAAACTTGAAAGCCACAGCTGAGGGCTATCTGTAGTGTGTGGGAGACAGTGCCATCTAATGGCGAAACCTAGACATTACAGCCACGGAAGCTTTTCACTGAGAAGTATATAGAAGAGTAAATTTGTGCCTACCAAATACAAAAAAAAAATACACCTATATTCATTGGGACACTTCAAAGTTTAAAAAAGAAAAATAATTTTTTGCACATCTTAGAGGCCGTCCAATGAGAGGGAGGTCTCTGCAGCGGCCAACAGCTCATTTGAGTTTGAAACCACTGAATTAAATCAAGCAGATAAGCCACAGCAGAATAAGATATTCTTTTTGTTTCAGCTTCTTTTTATCAGAAGCTACTTGGCAGAACGCAGAAAAGACTCTGACAGCAGACAAATTGAAGAGGACATGATCATTGAAGCGAACAGGTAACAGAATCCACCAAAACTGCCGAATCTTTACCAGCGTCAAGCAAATATACTGAACTTCTTCGTTTCACTTTGTAGATATGCGTTAGCATCCCACTTCCTCTGGGGCCTGTGGTCCATCATTCAAGCGAAACTATCCAAAATTGAGTTTGGATACATGGTAAGCAGATGTTTTGTTTTTGTTAATGCTGTAAAAACGCTCATTTTAAGCATCTTGTGTAAAAATAAAAAGAGTCAAAACTGATGTATAATGTTATAAATGTATCGGTTGCCGTTCACAAACTCGTTCTGCAGACAGGTTTGCTTGTTAACGTCCCTGTGCGCCTCAGTTGTTGCCTTCCTCAGTGAAGCCACACCCACTCCACTGCTCTCTGATGTTGTCGGTATCTCTTGTGAAATCTTCTTGCATATTCGACCGGGGAGTCAAGACAAGCTTGTGAACAACTTTGTTCTTTAGTCAGTGGGTATGTTACCATGCCAGATTATATTGTAGTAAATTTTAGAGAGAGAAAATGTTTTTAAATTATTTATTTTGAGGTACAGAAGAAAAGATTTATTGATCAGTGATAGTTATAGTTTTGTAAAAAGAAAAATTTGTTGTCAGAACAAGCTTCAGGATCAAATTAGGTTTGAAAACCAAAGTTTTCTGCATATAATTTTTTTTATCTGATGGAAACTTTACTGATTTTAAAATAAATGACACGTGCTGTCGCCTCTGCCTGGATTCACCTTCAAATCAGCTGAATCTGGAGGTTCAGCAGATCTCGGTCGTCTCCCCAGGTGACACATTCATTGTCGTCTTTCTAACATCTGTGTGCGCTCTGCTCTCGCAGGACTACGCTCAGTGTCGCTTCGACGCCTACTTCAAGCAAAAGAAGCTCTTCGCCTGAATTCCACAAACATTCGTCAGAATGTGCCGTTATTGCTCTCCAAGCTTATCTTCTCTTTCTATCGGGAACTTTTTTCCAGCTATTCTTCCTACTGAAATTATACAGGTCAGTTTATGACGAGCTCAGAAATGCAAAAAAAAAAAAAAAACATTTAAAGATGAAGCCTTGAAACGGATCAGATTTTTTTTTTTTCTTTCTGAAGCTCCAATGTCCTCGGTGTAAAGTCTTGATGAAGCTGTCGAGTCAAGTGAAAGTTATTTTCAGTCAAACCAGCCATTTTTTTGATGCACTTCATTACTGTGGACCACATTAATGTTATTCATGTCGTTGTGCTCCAGTTTCTTCGTTTGCTTGAAGGAATGTCGTCATTTCACACTGTATCTCTTTCTGTATGTGTAGTTTTGGTTTGCTCAACTAATACTGATGACTTCAACAAAAGGAAGATTTTTGTATAACTTGTTACTTTAGTGTTCTGGGTTACTCTACCTCACTTTTCCCCCCTTGTGGCGTTTGTCCTGCACGGGTTCCTGAAGAGCTGACTGTAACTGTATGTGAGGAAAGGAAGGATTTTATTTCTATAAACTAGTTTTATTCACATGAAAATAATAGAATGCTGCTTTATACATTCGTCAATTTACTGAATATGGCAGTTTCAAAGTTATTGGTGTTTATTTGTTTATTTTTTTTTCATTGTGTTGTTAACAATATTATAATATTATTATTGCTTCACTTCCTGTCACATGTTTGCCTCTGGCAGTGTCTGTCTGATGAAAGCTTCTTCTTTATTTGTATTGTAAGTTTTGTTTGTTTTATCTTCACCAATAGCTTTGAATATACAAAAATGCAAAATCGTGTCCCTTCATATTCAATTTGAAGCAAATTCATAAATCCCGCTCCAATAGAAATCATGTTTTTGGCTTTTGAAATTGAGGTGTTTGTATTAATTATTATTTTTTATTATTATTTTTTGGAAGCGGTTCAAGTTCTCATCGTTTCTCATTATTTCAACTTCCTTGATTATACTGAATGTACTAATATTATTTAAGGATTCTTCATGTTTGGTTTGCACTTTGCTGCATCGGGATACAAACAATTGACTCGCGTGAACAAAGTACCATTGTTTCGGTTAAATATGTTGGAATATGTCTCTATTATTTTGGGTCCTTTTTGCACTAGAAAACATAAGTTAATAAACATGAGTTGAAACTGTTTGGCTGTAAGTTTTCTTCTTTATTTATTTAGAAAACAAATGGGATGGTAAGCAGGGGTCGAAGTAAAGAATGACTTATTGTAGCTAATAGTATTTTTTTTCTTTAAGACAAGTCCGGTTTTATACTCAGATGTTTTCAACAGAAATTACAATAGTATTTGTTTTTGTTTTGTTTTTTTACAACTCCTTTAATTTAGCTGCAAAAATGCGCATTGAACATGGATCGCATCATATGGACATTTAATGTGAAGTCAAAGTTGGCCTATGGTAGGATATGATTTCACTGATTGACACTCACAGCATGATATCTGGTTGTGGTCCTGGTCGGGGGCTTTCAGTGGGGAGGTTGCCTATTCTCCCCGAGCGTGACTTTCCTCCCACTTTTGATTCTAAATGATGATCCAGCTTTAATGAGTTTAAAATCATTTTTTGAGTATCTTCACAGCTGATCTATTACTTGTAATTTAAATAATGTGACAATGTTTGTACTTGTGCTCATGCACACTATTTTTCCAAAAATGTAGTCGCTCACTTGCCTTCACAGGCGTATGAAGTTTAGTGCCATCCCATTCTTAACCATATGATTTAATGTCGGTCCTCGTTTTGCAACTGTAAGAAATCTAGCCCCTGTTTTCACAAGGTTTCGGAGTGTTTATGGGAATTTTGGGTGCATTCTTGCAGATGGGCATTTGTGCAGTCAGACAGCGATGTGGGATGAGAAGGCCTGGCTCCAATTCATCCCAAAGGTGTTTTACTGGGTTGAGGTCAGGACGACTTGCGTGATCTTCCAACCTCTGTTGGTAAGTCTTTGTTAAACATGAAGTTATCACACATGCAGAGCAATCTGAGGGGTTTGTGATGAGGTGCAGCACAGAGTGAAGGCTGTGTCGGATTGCAGAGGCCTGACAGTCGTCCCGCCTCTACGAGCCAAGAATAGAGCAGAAGGGACTGCGCAGCAAAAAGAACGGACGGTCTACAATCTATTGAATCTTTTGCAAAACGAACTGGATAGTTTAAAGCTGAAGACCTTCTAAGCTCTTTTTTTTTTCTCCCACCACGCTGATGCTCCTGGCATGTAGTCTTAAATCTTCCACTGCTACTTTGGTGTTTGTTTTAAAAAGTAGGTGACAAAGGGGAAAAGGACAGAGGCCAGCAGTACATGGATTACGTTGACTACTAACCTATCCTCTTATTTCTTTCCATTATGCAATGATTGTTTGAATTCTTTGGAGGGACCGGCTCTCCTTTTAGAGAGGGCTTGGTGCTTGTGTGATTGAACTAATCTGAGATATAATCAGACCTTAAAAATACTAACCTATAAACGTTCAAATGCACACCACCACCTATTTAAAACTAAAGCTCAGTCATTGAGATGAATCCTCTGACATGGTATTTCCTTATTTTCTTAGATTGGGTAAGCTTATGGCTGAAATATGGTCTCAGAATACTTTTAGGTGTTTTTCCAGCAGCCAAACATTGGATAGTATCCCCAGGTGTTACGGTGACTCACTCATGTGAGACCGACTCAGAGGAGTGGAAGACCAATGAGGCGCTCCGCACATACTGCCTAGGAGATGAAGACCAAACCAAGGTTACTGTTCAAACCAGCACACACTCTTTCCATGTGAGTAAAGATGTTGTTCCCTCAACGACGCACATCAAACAGCAACAGTCAAATCTGATGGAAAAACTTGGTTGAATGATTAATTTCTCAGGTGGACATCCAAAGGCTTTCCAGGTGCAGCGAGTACTTCCGAGCCTTGTCCCAGTCCAGAATGAGAGAAACCTCAGAAAATCTGATTCACCTGGATCACGTGTCGTCGTCAACCTTCTACAATCTCCTTGAGTTCTTCTTCCATAATCATTTTAAAATCCCTCTGCAGCACTTGGGAGCACACATCCAGGTATACAGGAAATCGAATGTTGGTGACTTTTCACCCGTGTCTATAAACAGAATCTCATTCTCTGCTTTATTCCGCTCTCTGACTCTGGAGCTAAGCAGCTATCTCCTCGCTGAGGAATTCCTCCTGAAGTGTCTGTCTGTCCTGGAAGAACAGCTCACGCCGTCAAACTGCCTGTCATACCTGAGTCTCGCTCACGACATCTGCTGCACTGAGATGAAGGCCACCGTTCTGACTTACCTGAGTAGAAACCTGCTGGAGCTGCCACGTGTCATCAGGTATACAGCGTTTTAATCCCCGACTGAACAAAACCTACGAAATATGTGTGTGTTGTGCCTCTGAGCCTGCTTTGCATCTCAGACGTCTGAACGAGGAGGATAAAGAGGACGTCGTCCACCTCAGGATACGAGGACAGCGAGGCATCTGCAGTCTGCGGAAAGAGAACTTGGCTTCTTGGAGCGACCCGGAGACGGAAAGTGCCCGACATGTATTCACTCTGAAGGGATCAGAGCTCAATGGAGACTGGCATTCGATCACAGAATTCCCCTTCAGGGCTGACAAATGGTGTTTTACTACAGTGGTGCTCTATAACTACCTGTACATCATAGGAGGCTACAGGCAGCGGATGAAGAGAGGCTGGGAGTTCAGCATGGCTTCCTTCAGGTACAACCCCCTCACTCGCACGTGGGCCGCCACGTCACCTCTGATAAAGGTAATGCAGGATTTGACACGTTGTATTTGGGCCTCTTTTCTGTGTGACCCCTAATTAAATCTGCTCATGTCTTCATCCATTGTTGATGTAACTCTATTGAAAGTCATCACCATCTGTTGCTTCCACAGCACAGACGGCACTTCAGTGCAGTGGCCTGTGAAGGCTGTATTTATGCTGTGGGAGGCTGGTACTTGGACTCTCTGGTGACTCCGGACTCCAGCACGGCTCTTTACACAGCTGTGGAGCGCTATGATCCATGGGAAGACTCGTGGGGGTGTGTGTGCGTCCGTTTGTGTTTAGTGAGAAACAGGATGCAGATGATCGCTTCATTGAATACATTTTCATCGGACGTCTTTACCTCTTCAAAGTGGCGTGCTTCATTTGTTTGTACATATTTTGTTTTAGGTTTGTTTCGTCGCTGCCACTCACTGACTTCAAGTTCACCATGTCCTTGTCCCAGGACGTGCCCCTCGCTACCAGCCTTGGACACTGCGTTTATGTGTTGGGGAGCATCCAAAGGACTGGAGAGAAATTGATGCTGCAGTATGACACAAAGCAAGGTGAAACCTCACAAAGTTCATACTGGTGTATGCAAACCCTGCAAAGCCCTCTTTTCCGTTCAGAGTTCACATGAATAAAGACGTTATCCCGCTTGTCTTTTAGATGCTTGGTCCGAGCTGTCTCCCACCCTTACGAGAGCAGACGTGGACCTCCCTACTCTTTACTTCTTGGGGGGCACCGACAGGCTGCTTGTTATCGGTGGGAACAACTCCGAAAATGTGGTGACTTCCTATTGTGTGCAGTCACAGAAGTGGGGAGAAGTGAGTATCTGTGGTCAAAGCAAACTCATAAACAATTGCATGTGTGTGCGTCCCCTCATGATCACGGAAGCATTAGTGTGATTCTTCCTGTAGAGCTGAGAATGCCATGATTGCATCTGTCTACAAGTCTATTTCTGAAAAATATGTGTCCGGTGTGTGTCTGAATCACAAATATGTCCTTTACATTAATGACTAATACTGTGTTTATTTGTTTGTTGTTTTTTGTTGTTTTTTGTAGGTGCACAGGACTGAGAAAGTGGCATTTGCTGGACAGGGGACAATTGTGGACAATCAGGTCTTGATGCCAAGTATTGTGCATAACTCTATTATACAGATGGATCTCGAAAGTTTCACCCGTAGATCTCTTCCTCCCCTCCCTGTCTCCACCTGCTACGATTCTGCCTTGTATCTATACTTCTGAGTCTTTTTATTTGTATGTTTTTTGTTTGGTTTTTTTCGTAACCAAGTTTGTTGACACTTTTAAAGCCACCCTTCAACTTAATATGATGATTTCCCAAAAGAGAATCATTCTTTAATCATTTCTCTCTTTTGTGCTTTAACTCCCATGCAGCCCAGTGGTTCAGACTGTGTCTCATGACAGATTACTCTTGAACTAAATAAATGATTTCACAAGTTTTTTTGTGATCTATTGTGCCTTTTGTTAGTAATATATTCAGGACAACACACAGAAAAATGAAGGAGGAATCCAAACCATGCCATACCGTAGCTTCCCACCTTTTCCAACCATAGGACACGAAGCACACGTTTGGTTGAGATCAAATTCACAAATTCCAAAGACATAGTTGCTTGCCTGATGAAGGGTGAAACGTGCCGATTGATTAATAGCTTCTCTGAGGAGTTTGGAACTCCACTCGCTGTGGAAAGGGATTATCTGGGATTACATCCTAAAATGTAAACTCAATAGCAGATTTGGCCACGTTCATCCATTGTTCTATTCACAATGAAGACATTTCACTTTTCTAAAATAAATATATATCCTGATATTTAGCCCAAACCTATTACGCAATGCCTCTATGAACCCCCAGTAGGTGAAATGCCACAGGGCTCTCAGTCACCTTCTCACACAGCAGATTAAATGACCCAGCAGAGACTTGACAGCACATGAGGTTAGACTCTTGTGTTTGGTGTCCAGTTACAAGGAGGAGCACGTCACAGGGGAAAGAGGAAGGGCAGTTGGTGAGAGAGGGAGAGAGAGGGGGCACTGAGGAAGGGGGAGAGGGGGAGAGCGGGTGAAGCACAGGAGAGGCCAGAGCTCCGATCACTACCTGAGGAAAAAACCACTTCAAGGGCACAGAGTACTGAAGCCTGACAACTGAGTTTGACACAAAACAAAGCCACAGTTTCCTCTCGTCTTAGAGGATTACTCTCATTCACTCTGGTCTGATAGAGGTAAAGTATCTGGCTCCTTTTTTTTCTTTTTTTTGCATTTTATAAAATCTAAACAGATTTTTATGTTGAATACTTTTCTGATTTAAAAACAAAATGCACCTGTATTGATTCCTTAGGTGTGTTTTTTAATTCTGTTAAACCACATATGGAACACAATGGAGAAGTTGAATGAAAAGGAAAAGTGCTGAATTACAGGTCTTTGAGTATCTGTCAAATTTACTAAATATTCAATAACAATGACTGCTGACTTTTGCATTCCTGAAATATGCTCTTAAAAGTCTGTAACGGCAGAGTTTGGCACTGCTTTGCATGTTGTAGTCTGTGTTTATGTTTTCATGCCGACTGGAGGCCTGTGCACATGCTCAGCCGGTCTACCACTATATCTGGCCATTGAACTTTGTCCCACTTAGTGACTCTTCAGTCATATGACATGGAAAAAGAAATACTAGACGTATCAGAGCAGGGGGTATGTGGGAAGTCCAAATATTTTTATTGGAGTGTATTATTAAGTCATCATCACACAGAAAATGTCTGAAGCCTTTATACTTTAAGACTTTTTTCTTTTTGTATCCCATACAGATGTCTGTAAGTTCCACATCAGTGTCTTTAGGCAGCTTATCATATTATGAGGGAACAAAAGCAGCAGGGCCACGTTACGTCAAGCAATCAGTAACATCTATGTATTTATTTATTGCCTTTGCCAATGAACATTGGGGGAAGGTTATGTTTTGACTCAGTGTGTTTAATACCTTTGCCAATGAAAGTTAAGCGACCGACGAAGTTGGCCAAGAAGATTACGTTATCGTCTGCTTGTATTTATTTTAATTATTGGTTTGTATGTATGTATTTTGCCAACTTTTTGCAACAACTTTTAATACTCAGGGATGATTTGTCATCATCCAAAAGCCAATTAATTAGATAATTAGATTAGTTTGGAAGTTATCGGCTAACCGTTTGCAAAATTGCAAAGAAATGTCTGTTGCCATGGAGATGCTCCCTGCTCAGTGTTTCACACAGTGCTACCAACCCAGGTAGTGGGTTAGTGCCCATTCTAGTTATAGATGTAGATGTTCAGCTAACTGAACTCTGTTCCTTCTTCTTCCTTCTGTGAGATTTACTCTCCTGGTCATTGTGTGTCCAGAGGTTCCACATAAAGAGTTCCACTGCTTAAACAAACTAAAGAAGCATTTCAGGTGAAATGTGAAAGGCCTGCAAGAAATCCAAGCCCACTTTGTGACTGATATAGATTTCCATCAACGATATCATTCCTCTGTGCAGGAGATTGAGATCCTCCCATTTGTTCTTTACATCAGTGGTCGCCAAAGATGGCTGAGGCCCATCAGGCAGTGGGATTCCAGTTCACAGTGCGTCCAGACGGTGTTGACCTCAAACTCAGTCAGGAGGTCATCAAAAACATCTACCTGTCGGGCGTGACAGCATGGAAGAAAAGAGCCATTCAGTTCAAGGTACAGCCTGTCTTATGTTTGATTATCAAATGTGGAGTCACTCAAGAAAGTGAAAAAAAAAACACATTTTGCGGGTGTTAAACAGCTTTTATGGACGTTTACTTTTCTGTATGAGCACAAGAGAAATCATAATGAGGGATTTAGTTGAATCTTGATATATATATTTTTTTAACTCACAGAACGGCTTCTTGGCTGGGGTGTATCCTGCCAGTCCCTTCAGTTGGTTGATAGTTGTGATCGCCATGATGAGCTCCTTGTACACACACATAGATCCCTCTTTAGGAATGATCGGCGCCATGAAAGAAAACCTGCCGCACAGGTCAGTGATCCCTGAAAGCCCTGAGCCGCTGAGTCATTTTCATCCATTCTCAAATATTCGTCTGCATCTTTGAATCTGCAAAATAATCTTTTTTTGTAGTAATTATTTAAAGACAACCTATTTTAAACTTCGTGCTTTAACCTGTTATATACCCGTGCCTCTTCTGAGCAGAGACTATATGTCAGTGCAGACCCGAGCCGTGCTGAGTGCCATCCTGTTTGCCACCGCACTGTGGCTATTCCTCATCTACCTCTTGAGATATACACTCAAAGCACTGCTGTCATACCATGGATGGATTTTCGAATCCCATGGGAAAATGAGCACATCCACCAAAATGTGGCTGGTATGTTTTTTTGTCTTTCACTCATTTTGTCATCGTCCCTTATGACTTGTATATCAGTCAGCTGTTTGTAAACATATTTCAGTGCATCGTTTATTGTGTGTTCCCCCTCTCAAGAGCCTGGTGAAGATGTTATCTGGACGCAGACCACTGCTTTACAGTTTCCAGGCTTCCTTACCCAGACTGCCTGTACCCAGTGTGGACGATACGATCCACAGGGTGTGTGTCGACCCCACGCGCAGAAACACACAACACATTGGAGAAGCATTATTTTAGAGGAATAAGTAACATGGAGACCCGTGGTGGATATCTTAATGTCCTTTCCATTGTGTATTTGTGGCATTTACAGAAATATGGCTTAAAATCCATTTAATAATTTAATCAATATGGTTAATTTTGTATTAAAAATATTCCACAGTTTTGAGAATATCACCTGTACAACTTGATTTGTCTTCCTGCACCTTTTTAAAATAACTTGTTTTAAAGAAATCTGGAATGCCTTCTCAGCTGCAGACCTATTAATTATGTTTGTGAATTTCAGTTGCTATAGTAATGAATCCAATGTGTTCCTGTGATACGATACATGTCTTGTTGCAGTATCTTGAGTCTGTGCGCCCCCTGCTGGACACTAAGCAGTACAGCCACATGGAGATTTTGGCCAATGACTTCAAAGATTCCAAAGCAGCTCAGCTGCAGAGATACCTCGTCCTGAAGTCCTGGTGGGCGACTAATTATGTGAGTAGTGTTTTGCATTTGACACACAGTTGAAATGCTCATGAATTAGAAAGATAAAAGGTAGTTTGTTTCCAGGTCAGTGACTGGTGGGAGGAGTACATCTACCTCCGGGGCCGGGGCCCTATCATGGTGAACAGCAACTTCTACATAATGGTGAGAAACATTGATTTGATTGTTTTGTATGTCATCAGTGGAGTTGTGATGCATTAGTATTATTAGCTATAGCCAGACAAAATGTATCTTTCAATTAATGAAAGTATAACACAAATGTGAAGGTATTTCCAAGAGAAATATACGTTTGTAATATTTTTAAATGTTAAAAAAGAGTTTAGGATTGACTGTTGGCTTTTGTGATGATACTTTTACTTTTTTGTGATTGATTTGGTTTGTTCTTTTGAAGGACCTCCTGTACGTGACCCCAACACACCGCCAGTCTGCACGGGCAGGAAATGTGGTCCATGCCATGCTGCAGTACAGACGCAAACTGGAACGTGGGGAACATGCGCCGGTAGTTTGTCTTTACTGCGGCATTTCATTTTTTTTGTTTGTTTGAAGTACTCATTGGCTTTGTTTGGTTTTTCCATGACTTCACTTTATTGCTTCCTCCCAGCTAAGGGCTTTAGGAACCGTCCCCATGTGTTCCACACAGATGGAAAGGATGTTTAATACCACCCGCATCCCCGGCATTGAAACAGGTCAGCGATTGCTCATGAATTAACAGAGAAAGGGGAGAAAACTGATGCTCAGTCACATTGAGCTGAGGCATCCCACATATTCACCATCAGCTGTTGAAAGCTTTTACAGCTTCAACTGAGATCTCTCCTCGACTGACTTACTATCACGCTGCCCGTACTGACTGCTCTTCTACTTACGTTTCCTCTGTCTGACTCTGCTGTCTGTTTGAATAATCCATTCAGATATTGTGCAGCACCTGACTGACCGTAAGCACCTGGTCGTCTACCATAAGGGTCGCTTCTTCCAAGTGTGGCTGTACACGGGAGGACGCCACCTCCTACCCAGCGAACTTGAAACACAGTTTCAAAGGATCCTAAATGACACATCAGAACCCCAACCAGGGGAGCTGAAACTCGCTGCCCTGACAGCAGGAAATAGGTATCTACAGTATATACAACAAGCATGCAGTACTTTATAAAGCTCTCAGACAGGTGTGGGGTTAAAATGCCACTTTTCCATCAATTAATACTATCATTAAGACCCCTGTTAGGCTTCAAATCAAATTCATTCTGCAACAAGGGACACAAGCCCCAAATATACAGTCCGTATCATCAAGAGCTATCTGGAGAAGAGAGATGAAGAAGAACAGAGGATCTATCTTAACAGACTGGAATCTGTTAAGATAGTATTTTGTAATCTCCATAGTTTCCCTAAGAACCATAGCAAGTGTAACTCGAGAAAAAATGTAAAGCTGTTTGGAAGATAAGTGGAGGTTACGAAATACATATCTTGCCCCTGTTTATTTACTCTGTGCAATTATTTTTTTAAGCACTCTTGCTTTGCAATCCTCCCCCTTCATGTTTTGACAAAGAACGATACAGCCATGACACCTAAACTCACCCTCCTCTTGTAAAAACAAACAAAAAAAAACCCTCTACTTAGATGTGTGTGTGTTTTTTTTGTTGTTGTTTTTTTTACTTTCAGAGTTCCATGGGCCCGGGCACGTATCAAATATTTTTGCCAGGGAGTGAACAAAGTGTCCCTGGATGTCATCGAGTCTGCTGCTTTTTTTCTGGCTCTGGATGATGAGCCACAGGGTTTTGACCTGACAAAGATCAATTCACTGGATGGTTATGCCAAGTCCCTCCTGCATGGAAAATGTTATGACAGGTATACTGAGAAGATCAGGAGTCACCTAGTTTTGTGTTTGACTCCCTCAAAAACATTCTTTTTTTTTTCATACAGGTGGTTTGACAAATCGTTCACCTTAATCTCATATCCAAATGGAAAAATGGGTGTTAATGCTGAACATTCATGGGCCGATGCACCGATTGTGGGACACATGTGGGAGGTATAACATGTGTCATGAACCTGCATGAGAGACAACATATCAGTTCAAAGTTTTTCATATATATATATATATATATAAATTTGTACTTTATGTCTGGGTAGTATGTTCTTGCCACAGACTGCTTCCACCTTGGCTACACAGAGGAGGGACACTGTAAAGGAGATGTGAATAAAGGCCTTCCTCATCCTACTCGACTACAGTGGCAGATTCCAAAGGAGGTGCGGTCAAGCTCCAAAACAATACCAGCAGGGACTATAGGATTTGTCCTGTCGGGTTTTAAAGTCTCTAAATGTCTATGTAACTCACCGTTTCCCTCTCTTTTAGTGCCAGGACATCGTCGAAACTTCCTATCTATCAGCTAAGAGAATAGCCGACGACGTTGACTTCCATGGCTGCCTGTTCGCTGAGTTTGGTAAAGGCCTGATCAAGAAGTGCAGGACGAGCCCCGACGCCTTCATCCAGCTGGCACTGCAGCTGGCGCAGTTCAGAGTGAGGCGACAATCGCGTCACTTTCCCACAATTCTCATCTCACTGTTATCCACTGTCCGTCCGTGACAAACCGTCTGCTTCGTAGGATCAGAGTGTGTTCTGTCTGACGTACGAGTCGTCGATGACTCGCATGTTCAGAGACGGGCGGACGGAGACGGTGCGGTCCTGCACCTCTGAGGCTGTTGCATTTGTCAGAGCCATGGAAGACGCAGGCGCGACGGTAAGCAGAATCACAGAAACGCCCGGAATGATCTGGAAAACAAACAAGAGGCAGAAATATCACATTTCCATCACATTGTTCAACGTAACTCTCCTGTCCATCGTGATATCCGTTCATTTTTTACACTCGGTCATCAATTCAGTGGCGTCGGGGCTGATCACAGCTGACCACTGGTCAAAAAAAAAGGCAAAGACATTCACACTTCATGGAAATTTAAATACATAATTTGCATTGGAGGAAACTGGAGCACACACACACACACACACACACACACACACACACACACACACACACACACAGAAAAGCCTGGAATTGAACACGGGTTCCCCTCGCTGTGAGGCGAAAATGGCAACCATCAGATACTGCTGACAAAAACGTTCTGCGACTTTGTGACAAACACAACTTATTTTTTCACAATTGTCTAGGCTGAACTACGGATAAAGAAATAAGCATCAAAGAAAAAAAAAGTGTTTTTCTGACATAATAATTTGACCCTCGTTAAAAGTACGTTGTTCAACGTGCGTCCTATCAAGCTTCTAACCCGAGAGACATGGTACACATTAACTTTATGAACGGTCACCTTGTGCAGATCAGGTCTTGGTCACCGCAACCTTAAGGCAGCGTGACTGTGTGACAGTCACGCTGTCCTGGACGTTGAACTATCTGGCGTTCGGGTGTGACGGAAGAGACGTTTGTGTGAAAAGTAGCAATGCTGATATGATGTTAATGTCACATAAACACCTTTCTTCTGTGCTTTTTCAGCAATAATAAGTGAAATGCGACTGACCCTTTGCTGGTTGTTCTGTGTGACCAGACTGCGCAGCGGCTCGCACTGTTTCGGAAGGCCTCGGATAAACATCAAAACATGTATCGTTTGGCCATGACTGGTTCCGGCATCGACCGCCACCTTTTCTGTCTCTACATTGTCTCCAAATATCTTGGTGTCGATTCACCGTTTCTCAAGAAGGTCAGTATGACAATCTTATCCCACTTATGTTGCCTTCTCTAAGTTACTGGTTCCTTCACGACACCACCCCCCCGGTCTCTTCTTCTTCATCAGGTGCTCTCAGAGCCTTGGAAGCTGTCCACCAGCCAGACGCCACAGCAGCAGCTCAATTTGGTGGACACCAACAAGTTCCCCAAATACGTGGGTGCTGGAGGTGGATTTGGCCCTGTGAGTTGTTGTCACGTCACGTTAGCGGTGTGAGGCTGTGCTGTCCCGATCCAAGGGGACGATATATGAAGTTGTCCCGTATTTTTCTGTAGGTGGCAGACGATGGCTACGGTGTGTCTTACATCATTGTGGGTGAAAACCTGATCACATTCCACATCTCCAGCAAATTCTCCTGCCCGGACACTGTGAGAACTTCAGATGAAGCATCACACATTAAAGATCTAGCTGTGCTTTGCACATGCTGCCTTTCTAAACTCTTTCATATTTCTGTCTCCGCTAACTGCTTCTCTTTGCGACCCGCAGGACTCATACCGGTTCGGTCAGCACATTCGAAAGGCCATGCTTGATATCCAAGCACTTTTCAAGCCTGAAAATGACAAGAAGACAGTAGAACATGTCAAGATTGTGCCAGTGGAAAATGGGAAGAAGCACATATGACCAACGGTGTGAGACGGTTTCATTGTTTTCGAGCTGTAAGGAAGAAGTACGTCGTATTCGTTTAGAATAAAAGGCAAATGAGAGGTTGAACCTATGAAGAGGGTGTTGTTTATATTTCAGAAGCTGGCATTCTCTAGTCAGGCAGAACACATAGCTATTACTCTTTTTATTTAGTTCTGTTTTCTTCTTTTGAAGCTGTTTGACAGCGTGTGTGTGTGTGTGTGTGTGTGTGTGTGTGTGTGTGTGTGTGTGTGTGTGTGTGTGTGTGTGTGTGTCAGAGACACATATTGAAAAAAAACAAACATGTAAATGTAAATAAGCAAATCCAAAGACTTGAGATTTATGGTTTGTGAATTAAACAATTTGTAAATATATGTATTTGGACAATTCTGTTATATGTTTCAAAGGCTTTATTATACTTGTGAAATCATTAATCTATGGCTGTTTACCATATCTGATTAAAGAATACCAGTCATTCGAAATGAAGGTCAGAGGATACAATGATTTTCTGTCACAATTTAGTGATTGGGAAAGACCAATCCAGGTTCAATAGAAGATGAATGGATGCTTTTAATACATCAGACACGAACAACGGTATCATAAGAGAAGTTTATTGTAAGAGGTGGGATAAACAAGATTCTTGTTTCTGAACATTTGCAGGTTCCTCCCAGTTATCGGGATCCACACACACACAGAGCTAAATTCTCACGATTCATTGCTGCATGTCAGACTACTCAGTACACCCTCTGGTGTCATTCAATGAAAATCAAATACATCAGGTCTTCAACAGAGGCAACCGATAACAAGCTTGCTGAGCGCTACTAACTCAATGTTCATGCAATTATTCAATCTTTCTGATCTTTATTTGACCTCAAATATTAAACACATTGGGAATAGATAGTTTAAGATTCGTGTGTTATGAGGGTTACCCTTGATTTATGACTAATGCTAGTTAAAAGGACTCCTAGAAAGTTGTTCAAATCGATATCCAATACGATTCAGTATTTTTGAAACAATTGCAGCTCAAAAGCACTGAAAACAAAACCTTCTCCTATTTCAGTATTTATTAGTTTGGGTGGAAACAATACAAAATTCAAAGTAATACAAAAAAACAAGCCATTCTGGTCACACTCGGTTTCTTTCAAGGCATCAGTTACGGTAATGAACTAAAACTAAGCTTTATAACTGTACAAAGTGAATAGACAACAAACAAAAACACCATACGTCGTCTGCTTGCGGGATAAGAGCAATTTTCTTTTTAAAAGAGCTGAGGAGGCAACAGACTCCAGACGTCCTGAGACTCAAAATGAATCAAAACTATCAGGTTATTGTCTTGAGGTCACTCTCTTATCAGAAGCTGCCTGCCAGTCAAGCACACTTAACAAAACAGAATACAACGGACACCAAAGGCAAATGGAATTTGAGTTCTCTAGTTCTTACCAATTATCATGGAGATACTGCAAGTTGAGTCCACTGGGTGGCGACATGCCCGCTTAGCCACTGAGGAGGGCTTTTTTTTTTTTTTTTCATTTCGTTTGTTTTATTCCATGAACAAAGCGCCAACCCAGTCTTTTTTCTGTGTACATAGTATTTTGTGTATATATTTCAACACTCTAGGATGGTTTTGATGTTTATGTGTCTAAAATCTCTCAGTAGAGCTTTAATTTCCTGATCTGTGACGCCCCACTGGAGCACTAGGAAGTCGCGCCGGGTGTTGGGTTGACGTTCTGCGTGGCCGCCTGCGGCGCCACCTCTATGATTCGAGGCTTGTCTATGATGCGAGCGCTGCGGTTTCCTTTCTCCACAATCCCGATGATCCACGCTTGATGGCCCTCGCCGTATTTTGGGGATTTGATCTCTGCGCAGAAGCGGGCCGCTTGCTCCCGGGGCAAACAGATCAGCAGGCCTCCTGTAAATAAATGAAACAAGTTTGTGTGAATGAATCTTCACTTGTGATTTTTTTTTTTAAATGTGTGACAGTACTGGTGAATTCTCAGTTCTCTTTCTCTAGTGTTTTCTTTTCTTTCCAACCCCAGACTAGGGGAAGGCTAAAAGAATCACGTTTCTCATTTCAACTGACGCTACTGAGCTGAGTGAGACTCATCCTACACAATGAGATGGTGGATCACCGGCACAGTGAACTGTCCTTGAAACCATTTCCATCCTGCATCGCTTTCTTTCCTCATAAATCACAAGTGCTTTAATTGTATCACTGTTGAGCATTTGGCTCGCCTGTATGACGGCCCTTAAACACCGTGAATACCACTGCATGCAAAACAGACAAACGGCGGGAGCACATTATACCGGATGTTTCCGGGCAGGTGCCGTGCATGAGTCCAAACATGTTCCCACAGGCCTTCGACACGGCGGCCATTTTGGCGAGTACTGGAAGGTTGTGGATGACGAACGACACTTCGCTCCGCTGTTGTCGTGCCAGCGTCTGAGCGTGGCCGAGGATGCCGAACCCCGTGATGTCGGTGGCTGCGTGAGCGTTGAAGGTGTGCATGAGACCGGCAGCTACACGGAGACACACAAGGAGACAATAGAAACTTACGCGTGGACGTGGACGGTGTTTGGTTCCGGTGTGTGTTCAAGGGTGACGTTAAGTCAAACGTATAAAGATTTCTACATTTGCACAAAGAAACAGCCTCTTCAAACAACAAGGCAAATCAATGGCACTTACGAAACAATGCTTCAACTCATTTAAGTAACACTTTGAACCCCATCTCCGGATTATTATTAGAATTTGTTTTTTTATAGACCAGCAATTTTATGAGAAGGAATTCAGCCACAAATGGTGCTGAATTCTTCTTTGCTGCAGCAGAGGGCGCCACTCTAAAAACAGCTGAAGATGAAGCATCCTACCAAAGTTAACAGGGAATCTAAATTAAAAAAAAAAAAACCCATGCGGCTTAGTTATGAAAGTGTATCTGTATTCATACACGCCGGTAATGTTGTTACCTGTCCTGTTGAGCCGGGCCATGTTCATCATGGCTTCGTGGTAGGCCAGCTCTACGTCTTCTTGTGTTACCACCAGCTTAATCTTGTTCCACTTCTCAGGCTGACCAGTCACAGAGAGCGGTTAACAACAAATGGCATTAGAAGGCGTCATCAAATTACAACTGCAAGCCTCAATGCACTCGCGAGTGTACAGACACACTTACGATGTCTAACCACTGGTGTACCGCCACAGCTACTTGCGTTCCGAGAGGTTTGGTTAACACTAACACGTCGCCTGGCACGGCGTTGTCTGGCCTGGGAAGTGTCAGAAATTGTGTCGGTTAAATGGACGAACACTCGAATGAGAGGAATGTGATCCAGAAGCTCGATCCTACATGATGAACTCGTTGGGTTGGCAGACCGTTGTGGCGACTCCTCCCATCACTACCCAGGGATTTAATACCGTCTGTCCTCCGGTGACAGATGTGCCCGCCTCCTCCGACGCGTCTTTAAACCCCTGGATGACGAGTGGCATGACTTTGTCCCTTTCCTGTTAAAAAGAAAAAGTTGTAATGTCAGACATATTTTATATTTGTTTCAAAAAAAGATCTCAAATAAAAAAGCTTGTGTCCTCATCCTACAAGTGTTGCTGTATTCTCCTTAATAAAAGCCGGATCGAACAATCCAAGCATGTCATTGAAACTGCTTCACTTTAAGTTTCGAGTCACGAGAAACTTTAAATGACAATTCTGGAACGTAGACAGTTCTGCTTCTACTGGATCTTCCTACCTTTGATTCCATCGATCACAATATCATGATGAACAGGCTTAAGTATCAGAGTGGGATTACTGGTATTGTTTTTTAATGATTTACATCCTGTCTATTTGGGAGCTATTTCGGTGTTTATCGAAATGAAGTGATGTCTGATTAGGCAGACCTGCCCTGTGGGGTACCCCAGGGATCTGTCCTGGGTCTGATTCTCTCCCTTCTGTACATATTCCCTCTTGGCCAAATTACTAGAAGTTAACAAAGCCAGTTCTTATCCTCTCTATGCTGACGCCATCCAGATATATTGCTCTTTCAAAGCTTTTGAATTTTGTAAACACACAAACTGATTTGACTCATAAAAAGCAGCTGAACTGTATAAAGAGAAGGATTTAATTAGCTTACAAGTCGTATTGCATCTTATTGTGAAGCACTTTGTCATTCGTACCTGTGAGAAGACCCATATAAATAACATTTGCACACATATTTGTCAGTTCTCTTTTCATTCGGTTCTGTCTCAATGAAAATAAGCACTGAACACTGAATTGAGCCAGCATTGATGCACTGATCATTATTTTCAGTGATGTGATAAACTCTCAGTGAACAAAATATAACTAAGAAAAAAGTGTTGGTTATACATATATGTTTTGTTTTTTTTAAAGCCTTGTAATATGCCACAGAAGATGTGTGTGAATGAACCACAAAGCCCATATATTTCTATAATGCAACATAACAGTGTGTCTCAGCAGCATCACCTTTTAATTTCAGGACAACAGAGGCCTTGGTTTTAGAAGTGGATGATATTGATTTTCTTTATCACTTATGTTTAAAAATAGAAATCATGAATCAATACGATAGATTATTATTAAACGTGCCTTGTCAGCACTTTAATCGTTTTATTTTCTTTCAATATCTTGTTTGTTTGTTGCTGTTTTTTTTTTTTTTTAAACATTCTTTATACGTGGCAGAGAGGTTAAAAAGAAGGCAAAACTAAAAATCCCCTGGCAGTGAGGTGGTAAAAGAACCGATCAGAATTAAAATTGCTCTCTCAGTCGATAGTAATGAAAATGGAAGTGATATGTCCCTTACTTTCTCTGACATTTTGTTGCTGACACCCAAAAGCATCAACATGTTGTCGCACTCCGTCACTCCCATTGCATACAGGTCACTTAAAACGTTGGCACAAGCAATTCTTCCCTACGGAATAGAAACACCAAATGTTATTCATGGGAAGTATCAATGGTGCCTAAATTAAAATGCACAGATAAGTCATTCAACAGTTCTGTTCTTCCCCTTCTGACAAGCACAGAGAATTAAGAGAAACAACGTAAAGTACAAGGAATAGAAGGACACCATACCATCATGTAGGGGTCATCTACAATGGGATAGATGTAATCTGTTGTCTGGACAAGAGAAAGGCCTCCATGTCTGAGGGGGATCACACATGTGTCCATGCCGATGCCTTAAAATGGAAAAAAAGAAAAATGCAAGATGCAAGAAAAACATTTTAAACACAAGTTGTAGATTTTACTTTTTCGTGTGTGCTTTAATAAAGCAGTAAAAAATTATCTCAAGCTCATTTTTGTCTTTTAAGTAGTCCATAACTTGGTTAATGTTATTAAATCAACAATGAACACCTGCCATAGTGCTACACGAAGATCATAATTACCTAATCGAGGCATCACTGCCCCAAGAAACTGTTCATCCTCCTGATAGTGGTTCTCCTGTAGGGTTTCTAGAAGCTTCTGCAACACTTCTTGAGGGACCTGTCGTCACAAAATATCACAATGTCTTTATTGAACATGTTTGATCAGGCAAGCAATGCACGTGTTGAGATGCACAACCAACCTTGCAGCCTGTGCCCTTGAGCTCTGCGAAGCGGGTGAGCCTGAAGTTTTTGTCCAACTCATAGCTTTCAGGGTTAAAAGACTCCCTCACAGACATGTCTGGAAAAACTCTGGGTCGTCACCACTGGAGCCACAGGAAGGACCGGGACAAAGCAAAGGAATGTGATGAGAAACATAGAAACATGTTAAGGGATCCATGGAGAAGTCTATTATTTGACTTGCGTGGAAATGTTTTACAACATTATACACATATGTGCTGAGCTGTACATCACAACAATGAATCCATTAGTACAGCATCTGTAACACAAAAACCCCATAATCTCAAGGAACTAATCACAATTGCATTTATCTATGTATAACCAACATTATAAACAGTATAAAGCTGTTGCTTTGTATCTGAGTGTATCTCCCAGGATGTACCTACTTACTATTCACAATATAAAGATATCTGCAAACTTTGTGCAGAGGTAAAGGTATTATTTAAAGAGCATAGGCATTATTTCTATCCAACCCAGTTTTAATATGTATGATGATCCGGGGAAATGTGAATATAAATTTACTGTAGCTAATCTGGTCAAATAATTTGACTAACCATTGTGCAATGGCAGAAACACCTTCAGACCTCCACACAAAATTAAATTAAACCAACAACAGTTGGCATATTAGCTGCACTTCTACAGAAGACGACACACAACAAATAAGAGCTATAAAAACCAGGAGGGTTAAACAAGACAACTTCTCATACAGTAACATTAAATTACCACTTGCTGCTATGACATGTAGATCAAATGCATTTTAGTTCATGTACAGCTGGTTTATTTCGTTTTAGGTTGTGTTTTTTGTTTGGTTTTTTGTAACTCAAAGCATTTGGCACACAGAGCCAGTTTTATTTGCAAACATGTGGGCGGGACTACTTGATTCTCAGCGGCAACACATCACTTCAGTGGCAGCTGTGAACTGATCTCATAGCTCAAGTTCATCACGAGAAAAGCTCCACCACCTGACAGAAGCAGGGGGTCTTATTGCTCAACAATGAGTGTTTTAACTGGTGAGAGCTTTCAGAGGAGTGGGGGTGTTTTTTAGTCCAGGTAGTGTTCAGGACAGAAAAACGATCCCAAGTTCATTCAACCCTCAGGCACTCGCTCGTCATCAGTGATGACCCGATGTAAACATGTACAGCATATCACTCCACTCAGAGCGCCACTGCGATGTGTAATGTGCCGATACTGACAGCTACACCTCCTCGGGTCGGTTTGTTTTGGTGGAAAAGGCAGTTTGGTGCTGAGTGGCTAGCTCTGGCTAACAGCCGCCGATCCACACATGAGGAGCACAAGCGGCTCCACGCAACAAAGAGCCGGGAGTCTCCGAGGCGGCCGCCCGCGGGGCGCCTTCCGGGCGCGCACCGTGCACATAACGAGCGAACACGGCCTCGTCTCCGCCGGACGGAGCGTCGGCCGGTCTCACGCGTAAAGTTAAAAAGTTGCAATCGAGCGCCGAACAAAAATGTCGGCGGCGGAAAAAATTAACCCCTTCCTGCCCTTCGCCATGCGATGTGTGCAACATCAGAGTTAGTACCAATAAAATAACGCCGCGTTGGCCACATGTGCAAAGTCTGTGCTGATACGGAGCAATACGCGTGTTTACAACGGCCCCAGATGAGATTTTAGGACCAAAGCGGAGTTATATTCGTGCTACATTTCCCCTTTAAGTAGTTTCTCCTTACCAGCTTCACGTTAGCGGCGGATCCAGACAGAAGAGTGGGGACCGAGCCACAATGCACCGCGGCCACAAACTGGCGTCCGTGGATATTGCCTGACCAAAAAGCACAAGCTTGTCTCTTTTAACTCCGAACTGGAAGCCCTAAAACCAAAGCGCCTGTGTGGATCTAAATGCGATTCAATAGGCTTGGTTATTCAGTTACATCTCAGTTTTTTAAAAGCAAAAGGAAGTTTATAATGCAACGAGGAAAGTGAGCAAACCTCAAAGGGTCCTTTCTCCGCACAGTGGCGGCTTCAACATCCCCTTTAATGCGCTGCAAGGTCTGGCAACAAAATCCGTACAATGGAGTGTACCTTTAATTTACTGTTTCCCTCCAACTGCACCTACAAACACACAGCAGGCAGTCTGGAAGCGCACCTTGAAACACATAATGTGCCTACCTTTAATTTACTGTCCCCCTACACTTGCATCTACAAACATAATATACAGCCTGCAAGAGCAGATACAGGAACAACGTGCATTCCTTTAATCTGTTCTTTCCCTCCAAAGTGTACCAACAAAAACACAATATGCAGCCTCCAAATGCACCCACATAAACAACATGCAGCCTGCAAGTGCGCATACACACCCACAACATGCAAATATTTAATTTACTTGATCCCTCTTTAGTGTATCTACAGGAACACATCATGCAGTTTGCAAGTGCACCTACTAAACAATTTGCATATCTGTTATTTACTGTTTCTCTCCAAATGCACCTACAGTAACAAAATTCAGCCTACAAATGCACCTCCAAATGCAACGCGCATACCGTTTCCTTACAAAATCACAACAGACATACTTTTAATTTACTGTTGCCCTACAAATTAACCACAACAGGTCGAGGTTTATTACCAATTATTTATAAACTTTGCATAACATATGGAGATATATTGAAACTGTTGTTTCCCAATAGAGTCCTCCAATTTTTTAATGTTATTTAAGGAAATAGTGTAACCTGGAAGTTACTAGTATTGGTCTTGTTAAGTCTGTTCAGCATAGCTTTTTCAAATTGAGATTTACTTCAGAGGAACTGTGTATTACAAGAGACTAATATTTACAAACTTTCTGAGGAGTTACAGTAGTACTGTTCACTCTTACAATCAAATTAAGTATTTAACAGTCAAAAACTGTGACTCGTCATTTCAAAACACTTGCAAAATTGTATGAGTTCATCTAATTTTGTGTCACATTTCAAGATCAAAATTTAGAAGTCAGTTCATCCATCCATCTATACTCTAAACCGCTTTGTTCTGTGCAGGGTTGTGGGGTGCTGGAGCCAGTCTCAGATAACTGGCAGGTGCAACCTGGACAAATAGCCAGTCCATCGTATGGAAAACACACTGACAGACAACCAGACACACTCACATCTATGGGTAATTTAGAGTCACCTTTTGAGCTCACATGCTGTACCCACACACAGAGAGACCAGTATTTGGACGTGCAGCATTCTCACACTGAGGCTTACCCGTGCGCCACCATGCAAGTCGAAGTCAAAGTTATTTTTCTTAATCAGACTGTTACATATTTGTATGGATATATTTGTGTAATTTCTTTGCTAAAGTAAATAACTAATATTTTCTAATTATGTTGTTTGAACTCGCCACTATTTTCAGCACAAGTCCAACAGGCCACTTTGGTCACCGCTGGGATGGCATAATAATAACAACAACACAAAAGCTCAGTTGTCAAGAAACTGGATTTATTTAGGGAGACAACTATTAATTCCATGTGCACTACGAGCAGAAAATAAATGGATATACTTAATCCAATGACATAGTTGATAACAACAGCAGTGATATGCATAGCGTAAGGATTCTAATAATGACAAAACAAAATAGAAAAAAAAATCAATAAATATTGTATATTTGATATTTCCAATGAGCTGGATGCTATCAATTCATTATTTGCAGCAATGCATTACATATTTTACTTTTTAAGTGATGTTTTAAGTTGAATAATGCACCATACAACCCACTGAAATACAGGGCACTTAAAAGGCACAATCCACAATGGAAACCTCTCTGTATAATGGAATTTATGCAAAATATATGAATACTATATTGTTACAGTACTATGTCTCCTTTAAGCTTTGTGACCTTTCACATAAATTGAACAAAAACTGAATTTTTTTTTTTTTTAAGGCTTATGCCTATTGTGTCAATAGTCATTGACTTATTCTATTACATATGAGCTGTGCAGTTCATCATCCCATTGTTTTAATGTTAATCCAACTCTTAAAGATCACAAATATAGAGTGTGTATGTGTGTATATAAGGAACAGGGCAGTGTCATTAAGCTTCTGGTTCCTTTGTTACTGTAATTTACCCGTTACAATAGTTTGCATATAGCAGTCAAGTAAAAGAAACAAGTGGCCATGTGTCAAGTTGGAGGGGGGGGGGGAATCAATCCATCCACTGAATGATGATCGTGGCAGCTGCTGATTCATCCACTTGTATTCATCACTGTCTGCTCCACACCCCCAGGCTTGTTATATTCGCAACCTGTAAAGAACAAAATACATGAAAAAGAACGACAACATTTAAGACATCTATAAGGTGGGGGGGAAAAAAAGTATTAAAAACTTAAAATACGTAACTGATTTGTATACAGCAGAACGGGAACTCACATTGTGACAACCAGGGTGAAATATAGAGGTGAGAGAGGGGATATGGTGCATGGTGTGAAGATAATTAGCTGACATTTTGGGAAGCTGCGTGAAAATGTCAAATGTCACCGTGACAGCATGACAAAGACCTATGAGCCAATGAGCGAGCCCGCAACACAAAATTTCACAACGCACACACACACACACGCACACACCGACTGATGTGAATGTGTGTGTTGCGACAATGAATTGAAGAGAGGTAAAGCCATTGTGCGCTCAGAGGGGGGCTGATGGGAAGACGTAAGTTGGAGCGCTGATGTGAAGAGAAAGGTGCAGCCAGAGAGCAGTTAAAGCAGACAACTTCATAAATGCCTTGGGTTTTTGTTGTGTGTGTGTGTGCGTGTGTGTGTGTGTGTGTGTGTGTGTGTGTGTGTGTGTGTGTGTGTGTGTGTGTGTGTGCGCGCGCCTGTCTGCTATGATGCCATACTCATTGAGAGTCCATTTGAGGTTTCTGCTTCTGTAGCGTCTGCGGAACCAAGCAAAACAATGTAGTTAAACGCAAAAATTAAAAACACCTCCTATCTTTTCGACACGGCTACGAACCGATTATTGTGTTAAACAAAATATACATGCTCTATTTACACTGAAGTCTTACTACATTTAAAAATAAACGAAGTAAGCAGCAAACCTCTTTTCAGCCTTCTCCTGGCAAGTTTGATCTGATCTTGAAGTATCTGAACCCAGTCTCGCGGCCCAGGCAGCTTCTCTATTCTGTGCTCTGTGCAGTATTTCTCTGTAAACACTACACACAATGAACACTGTCAATCATTACCTTTCCACACAGACTGTGACTGTATTTGTTGTGCTTTGTCCCAGATGGGACTGCTTATAACTCTTTAGCACCTTTCTTCACCTTACCCTTAATGGCACCCACAATATTCTGGTCCAAGCCCTTCCGGTTATCATTGAGGCCTCTCTTCCTTTTACCATTGGGCAAAGAGCTGGCCAGGGTGGTATCATCAAAGAAGGCACACACCTAAATCAACCAGTTTGCATAGACCGTCTGTGTTAAAACTCACAATTATGTGTTCTTCAAATTTTAATTAGAAAATATGATATCCTTTTTTAATTAGATATGAAACTATTAATTATCATCAAGAGTATATATATCAAACTTGGTCTTAAAACTATAAATACGCACCAGTTTTCTGAAGAGCAGACTGCCTGAGCGTGTATAGTTGACCAGAATGGAGTCCAGCTGTGCCTTTGAAATAAACACGTCGTAATCCTCTGCAAGACGCACCTCGGACTGTGAAATAATCACAACACAGTGTTAAGTATTGCATGAAGCCATTGTCACCAGGTCTCGCTTTATATGAAGATTTGGTGGTTGTAGACTTTAAAATGAAGAAGTATATACAAAACATAACAGCCTCCCGGGGTCTCACACTTCCCCTGAGACTCAAAGCATGGCAGTTGACATTAAAGGTGATATTTAGTGAAGGCAAATGAGGCTAATGGTTTTTAAATGTTCTTTAAGATTTCAAGACATCAAAGACAGAACTTTGTTGTTTCATAAAAAGGTTTTTATACCTACATTTATATTTATCACATACTGTATGAGAAATATAAACTTTCACTCCATTTTAAAATGACAGAAACTATTATTATGGTAAGTCGACTTGAATAATAAATTAGAGATAATAAAAAAAAAAAAAGAAAGCATCGTAAAAATATGCCCACATCAGTAAGCATACGCGAGAAAACATGTTACCTCTAAAGTTTGACATTCCCTTTGTTGGCTTAGGAGATTATTTGGAGTGTTGGGTGCAGGGACCGGATCTTTTTGAGGCACAGAAACATCGGAGGCAACTGGATGAATGTTTGGGGAGGACGAGTCTTGTTTTTCACATTTCTCCTGATTTCCAGATTGTGACAGTACAGTTTTATGGGATGATGCCTCCGGGGGGGTAGAGGCCATTCTAGTGCTGCATGTTGCCAGCGGGGTGACCTTATAGACTGGCCTCCTCTTTCGGGGCCTACGGCAAGGGGTTGGGCCCGGACCAAGACGAGGTTGGCAGGAGGATGCTGCCTGTTCCTGCCGCTCTAAAGATACTGGGAAAGACACACCACACATTGTATTTTGTTTCCCCCTTTCGGTCACACAGTGTGTATTTGGTAACTCACTGACCTTTTTGGGTGTGCATCAGTCTCCTCATGGCGCGCAGTTCCTGCAAAATAGCCTGCAAGGTGCCCTTACAGTTGCACATACAGCAAGGGAGCTCTGGCACAGCAGGAGGGATGACATCCACTGGAAACCCGGTGGTGCTGGTTAGTAATAGTTCACTCATGCATGCATGCTTATATGAGCACAATTTGCTTTCAAAAACTATACTTCTGACAACAGGAGTGTGTCTGTGTGCATGTTTTAACATCCGTCAGGGTCTGCCAGAATTTGCTCTCTATTACATAACATCAGGTACAGACAATCCGTGTAGTGTGCAGTAGTTTTCCCTCTTATTGAACAAACACTGGGGACGTACCATTAGCTTCATTCACTTTGATTAAATCCTTTGTGTTGTTAAGGATCCTGAAGTCTTGGGCTCGGGTGCTGTACTGGCCACCGCCTGGACCGTTCAGGATAGAAGAGGACACAGATGAAGGCGCGGGACCGAGGCCACCTGCAGAGTTCCAGCTGTTGCTCTGCTGGTCCTCTGACACAAGAGATAATAGTGCCGGCTGATGTGTCCAGTTCAGATGTCTCTCCCGAGGCTCCACCGTTATGCCATCCTGCTCCGTTCCAACCCGGTGATATACCCTGCTGCCCTTATCGCTCAGAAGCCTCATCATTCCTGTGATTTGCCTTTTGATCTCCATGCCCTCATCCTCCAGCCAAACTGCAGAAGAACGTGGACATAATTAGTGAATTCTGCAGTGATTTGTTAAAGGACTTCGTCATTAAGATGACACATACCATCAGGTACAGCTGCGTCTTTAGGTTCACCATCGCCATCCTTACAGCTGGAGTTTATCATGTACGAAGCATCAAAATCTGCAAAAAAAAAAGAACAGACTAAAAAAAAAAAGACAGAGAAAAAACACACAGGAAAAAAAAACTGTGGCAGATGTTACAGAACGATGTTGCGGCCTTTGTTTCTATAATACTGAAGCTTGTGCAAGGTGATGAGCTGTGATGTCAAACAAAGCACAACCCCCTCCCATCCCATGCAGAATCCACCACCTGTAGGTAGTATGAAGTAGTGTAGTGACGAGAGGTGATCCGCCGCTTTCACTATACCAGCCAAAAGTGAACAGTTAATTCTACATGTGACACGATCAGACTGCGCAACATTTTTTTTTTCCTAATTCACCCACATTTGTACTGTTTGCTGACTTAATGCATGAAAGAAAATCTAATTACAATAAGCCACGGGTGCACTCGTGTCCTGAAAGGCTTTTTTTTTTTTTTTTTAGATGTTATACTTGAATGATTAAAAGAATGGAGGCAGAGCCCGGGCAGTGTCGTGGCCATCGCTTTTGTTTACAGAGTCGTCTGAGCTGCGGGCACACAGCGCCAGACAAACATCCAGACACACACAGACGCGCGTCTCGCAAGGTCTCTGCTGCCTACCTTCATCCGTGACCAGTTTAAAGCTCTGCGACTTCCTTCTCCTCTTCCTTTCACCAAACTCCATCTTCACAGGGATTATCCACTAAATCGTGCTGCCGGGAAGAAGAAGAAGAAGAAGGGAAAAAAAAAAACCGGTCTCTCCTGAGAGACAAAATGAATGACTGTCCGTCTGCCTTAATATTAATCAGTTAAATTTCTCCTCAGGCTGCACTACAGATCCTGTCATCGGCTGCTTTTCACCGTGTGGAGCTGAAAAGGATCTGATAAATGCTGCTGTGTTATCCGCGCTCTCCCCCAACAGGAGCCCGGTTCTTCCCTTTCTCCATGTAGGCTAAATAAATTAATGACTTTAATATTAAAAAATTCGTCACATATCCCTTTGCGCCACCTGATGGTATGTTCCCATCTGAAAGGTCGAGCCACACATTTGCTGTCCAGACAATGAACTGGGATTTGAACTGGAGCAGTAATGAGAATATCTCTCAGACAGAGCACATGAACTTTTCTTTTTATTGTTTCTCACTTGAGCCCTGGAGTTACTTGATTGCATCCTTGGCCAACGAAACTTGTATGTATGTATGTGTGTGTGTGTGTGTATGTACTTGACCAACTTTTCGCAAAAAACACACAAATTGCAATAAATGTTTAGGTATGATTTGCTATCATCCAAGACCAGATTAGCTTTTGGAACATGAATGGCCAACTGTTTCCGAAGAAATCCCACAAAAATTACCAAAAATTTCCCATACAAAGAGCATGAGATAGGCATCTGGTGGAATAAATCAAAGGAGATCCAAGGATCTGCACCTCTTTGAATTCTTTTTGAATGCAGGGAAATATTTTTACATTGCTGAAATGTTTCGGCAACAGCAGCAGCCTTCCTCAGAGGGTCCAGAGATCAGCGTCTGTTGCCATGGCGACGCTCCCTGCTCAGTGTTTCACACAGGGATGCAGCTACCTGTCCTACCTAGTTACCATCAATATGAGCTAACAGCTATCATGCCAATTATGCTAACTTGGTTCCACAAACAAATGTGGTATTGGCGGAGGGATGCACTCCATCAGGTGCCTGTTCTAGTCTAATAGAAGAGACCACAACCATTTGTATGAGGCGAGTAGCAAACAGCTCATAACTTTACACCTGAAGTAGATATCCACCTGAAACTGGCAAGAGTGCATTGAAGGATTAATTTCAGACTATGAAGATGTAAACGTCAAGCCATCCACCTTCTATACCAGATCTGGCATCATAGGCCCCCCAGGCCTGATGTGGCCCTTCAGGCTCTATTTGACTGGCCCTCGGCCATTATTACAATATCGGTTGTATCAAGCTCGTTCACAAACAGCACTTTAGAAAACAAATAATAATCATGATTTTCAGAAAAGGAAAGAGTCTGACAGAAAGTAATACAGAACAAGAGTACCTTGTAATTGTTTTTTGTTTGTTTTTTTCATCAAGACATAAGAGAGAGCTGGACACTGTCCAACAGTGAGGCCTGATGTCCATCCATTCATCTTGTTGTGTTTCTCTCTGTTAAAAGCGCCAAGAATCCACTGTGTTGTATGTGGTGCTATATAAATAAAGTTGAATTGAATTGAATCTTCTATCTCTTCTATCCAACTTGAAAGAAACGCATTTACGACTGTGATTTTGAATGTGACATCTCAAAAGAGTTTTGGGAGAGACATTGTTTATTAGTCCTTCTTCTCAGAATACCAGTCCATAAAAATCTGCAGCATTAGAAGATCAATACTGTTTTGGGAATGTGTTCTAGTTTGTGTGTGATGTGTAAATTTCTTCCAAAGACAAATTTCGAATTTTGATCAATCTGATCAGTAAAAGACTTAAGGGAAGCATAAAATATTCATCCTTTATATTTTGCTCATTGTAAATTGTTGAATATCCCATCCCCCAAACATTTAAATAAAAAATACCCACATGCCATGTTTAAATAAAAGAAAGAGGAATGAATCATCGCCATCGCCATGGAATTATTCTTCATGGCAGGAAATTAGATTAAAAGATTTCAAATGGAAATCAAATGAAAATAATGGCATAACCAGTGTGCTTCAGTGGAAATAATATCAAACGGCTCATGTTTTTGTTTCTACTCTTATTTTGAAAAGTAGAGGAGTACTCTTGGAGTGAAGCTCCGACTTCCGGGCGACTTGTGTGGATAACTTCCTGTTGCATGTTAGCATTTTAGCTACCATCTGCGCTGCATATGTGTTTTTTTGCAACAATCAACGCTTTATCCCCAGTTTCAGGAGTTTGAAATGGACATACTCAAAGCTGAAATTGCGAGAAAGAGGAAACTCCTTGAGGAGCAAAATCTCGTTGACGTGAGTGTCTGACGAAGTCTCTTATTATTGTTAGCTTCTCAGCTAGCGTCGATTCTAACGTGTTTCTCACGGAAGTCCGTATTAAATTGTTCATTTTTAATCTACTTTGTCTTTCTAAAACGATCCATAAATGACACCGTATCTCAACGGGTCATCCTGTATAAATAACGGTTCATAACTAGTTTATAAAATAAATTAATCTGGCTATCTAATATCTTTTTATCTGTGAAAGCTAAGTCATAAATAGTTCTCACTAAAATATACGTGCTAATAGGCTCTAATTGTATGTTTTGCGACCTCTCTTCTTCTTAGTAATGTTATATTTATACGTCGTAGTAGCAGACATTAACATAAGGTTGAAGCAACAAAGCTGATCACAACCACACACACACACACACACACACACACACACACACACACACACACACACACACACACACACACACACACACACACACACACACACACACACATATATCTATCTCTATATATCTATATATATAAGTGTTATTAAATAATGTAAAGATCAAATGCATGTTGTTTTTCTTTGTGAGGAAATGTAAACAGAAACCATATTGTGAACTGAGCCACATTGGTTTTATTTGGGTGAATAAAAGCTATTCTAACTTCATTTACACCATACCTATTTGTTGATTGAAAACAAATCGTTTGACAGTTTTGTAGATTAAAACAAGGTGCACATGCTGATAATGTAGTTTACAGTACATGATGGTTTGTATTACGTAGGCTTCCCTGCCAGTATTATGTGTTTGTCATAATGGAAAAGATTATACTTCAAATGAACTCTTCTTCTTTCCAGGAATCCAAAAAATACTTCAAAAGATCTGAGCTCACTCGCAAGGAACAAGAAGAATACTTCATACGATGTGGATATAAGGTTGATGTTAGCATCACTTTTCTCTCTTTCTCTCTTTCTATTCTTGCATCTGGACATGAATAAGTCACTGCCTTTCTTCAGGTTTACCTCATTTTTAGTGTGACTCCTAAATAATACTCCACTTCAACGTCCAGAAAGCCGAAAGAAAGTTCCGGTATTGATGCTCAGGTGTACATTAGTGTCTGTATTTGTGTTTACTGTGCTGTTTTTCCCCAACCTGCCTTTGCTGCCTGCATCTGTAGGTGCAGCGAGAGCCTCCTGAGAGCCAGGTATGGCACTGCACTGTGAAAATAGCAAACAGGATGCATGATTAAAGGAAAACTCACTGTGTCCTAAAGCTTCCGTTTCCTTGGAACCCCTCCTTAAAGTTCACTCAGTGAAGGGCGAAAGTAGGACTGACACGGTGGACATGGTTTGATTTTCCAGCTGGCGTTGTCAAGAAACGACGCTATAAAGAAGATGTTTCTGAACCAAATTCTCAATTAGGTCATTGAATAAATCTAAATTAACTGGATGCAAAGCTTGTTGAAATCTATATTTAACAAATTGATTTAAAAGAAAAACAAAATCAATATATAAATAATTGGAATTCAAGCATAACAAAAAAAAAAACCTACATTTTAAAGCATTCATATTTTTCAAATTATATGCATTCAGTGATTTACTCAACAATGTTGTACTTGAGTCACTCCACCATTGTCGGTATACATGTAACAATCACTAAAAGAATATCTGCACAGCGCTATGATTTAATCAGTCATCTGAAAGGAAGGGACCAAGAAAAGGAAACTACAAAGCCAAAGTGGGACACAGCAGCAGTGTGGATTTCAGCATGGGACTCTTATTGGAAATCAAGTGTCATCTTTTTGGAATCAAGCTCTGCTTCTTATTTTTGCAATTTGTGACAAGCTTTGAAATTTACTCCAACTTTGAATGTTTCCTGGTCTTGTGTCACTAGTCTGCACTGCCTTTCAAAGCATTAATCACCAAACCTGTTAAGTTATTGTTTTGGTACAGAAGTCTGACACTTTATAATTTCTTTCTTTTTTTTTCTCTTTTTTTTTTTATTTTTTCATTTAAGCAAGAGTCATTGATTGTTTCAAAGCCTTTTTGTTATGTTTCATTTTCTTTTAGAGTGCGCTTTGTGAAGCACACTCTAAAAGTGCTGGCATGCATGTTCCCGTTTGAGCATGATCGGGAGGCATACTTTGAGTTTTCTTGTCTCAAAAAAAAGAAGAAAAAAAAGGATTCACCCTCTGATGAGGCTTAGAGTATTTCAATCGACGGTCAAATGAAAATATGAAGTATTAGATATCATGGGTTTCTTAACTGTTGTCATTTTGAAGAATATCTTTATGTCAAGGCTTTAATTGGGGAGTTTGATTTGTCTTTAAAATAATTTTAGTGACACTCGCCGTCTTTAATCACATGGCCTCTTGAACGTGAGATTTTGCATTTGCCCTGTTTGCACAGCAGTGATTCCATCTGATTCGATTCTGATGCTCCACATCAATCTAGTAATGTCAGCATGTCTCTGTTTTGTTGAAAGATTGACAAGGATGAAAAAGATGAACCGTCCACTTCAGCTCATCCGGTGTTGGAGCTGGAGCTCACTGAAGAGAAGCTGCCAATGACACTGTCCCGGCAGGAGGTGAGTCGCCACACATCTGCATCTCTCACACACCTTTCTCCCAATGTCACCAGCTCAACCTTTGCCTGTTTGCATCTTACATGTCGTTCTGCCTGCGTTAGGTTATTCGACGGCTCAGAGAGCGAGGCGAACCGATTCGATTGTTTGGCGAGTCTGATTACGACGCCTTCCAGAGACTCAGGAAAATAGAGATTCTGACTCCCGAAGTAAACAAGGTAGGACTGAGTTCATATAAGCGTGGGATGCGACATGTGGTTTCAAGGCCAAGAAGAATGTAAATACTGAAGCCTGGAAATGAAATACTATTTCAATTCCATACAAACTTTCTTTCAACTGTTACTTTACAGGATCAACCCAATGTTTTTCATTAAAAAAAATAAAAAATAAAAATAAAAATATATATATATATATATGTATATATATATATATAAATGTATGAACTCTTGGCTGTATTTGCTGTTGTGTCTGTTGTCAGGGATTAAGGAATGACCTGAAAGCAGCGATGGACAAGATCGACCAGCAGTATCTGAATGAGATCGTTGGAGGAACGGAGCCGGGGGAAGTGGACACACAGCACGATCTGAAAGTGCACGAAGAAAACACCACTATAGAGGAACTTGAGGTACCATCGACCATGAGCCCCAATTGTTCAATCATTTTTTGTTTTTGTTTTTTTTCAATCACCTTTCAATACAGTGTTTGATTTTGGATTTTATGATACAAATTAACTTGCAGGCTCTCGGAAACACCCTGGGAACAGGAGATGATGATGGCGATCAGGACGTTATTGACAAGTTTTTGAGGGTAAGGCAAGAACATTATTCTCTATCTCTGATCTAGAGGGAGCTGTTGGATTAAAAAAAAAAAAACCACCACTGGAGCTTCTTTTTAATGTTCTTGTTCTTTATTCATGTATAGGAGTTGAATGTACTGTTGAAATGTAATGTTAAGGGTTCTTCTACCTGCTTAGGGTAGGGAAATGGACATAAACTGTAAAGACTTTGTCACCAGTGGTTTTCATTCCCAGTTGTTTTTAACCGTCGTTTCCCGGTTGGATTGCAGTTTCTTCTTGGCGTGTGGGCCAAAGACCTGAACCGCAGAGAAGACCACGTGAAGCGCAGTGTTCAGGGCAAGCTGGCCAGTGCAACACACTCGCAGACCGAGTCTTACCTCAAACCTCTGTTCAGGAAGCTCAGGAAGAAGGTAACTTTAGTGGAGAAAGTAATAAAACTTTAATGTACGATTCACGTAGTGTGGATTTAATGTGTCGTACAATTTCTTTATTTTTTCTTCCAGAGTTTACCAGCTGACATCAAGGAGTCGATCACAGACATCATTAAATTCATGTTGGAGAGAGAATATGTTAAGGTTTGTTTGTGCAACTTATAATTTTTAATTTTATTTTTGTAACATTTTTTTTATTTGCCAAGCAGCCCAGTCCTCAGTTTGCCTTTTCAATAAGACACAGTGAGGAAAATAGAAATATTTTCAGCACTGGGAAAATATAATCAAGTTTTTGTTGAGCTTAGTGAACATGTGTAGAGCCAAGAGAAGGAAAGATTCTTGATCCGTTTCATATTTAGTTTCTATTGTCATCATAGCGTTTGGCTTCGTATATTACGATAATAATATGATTTCACTACTTTTAGCAGTCGAATATAATTTGGGATTATTAGACATATTCACCACTGAGCACACACAATGGTAACGGCTGCCATACAACAGGCTCACACAGGTTTGGGAGAAACTTAATGTTTATTGTCTCAAAAGGGACATTTCAACACATAAAGAAGGAGCCAGGAAATGAACCACTGAAAACATCCTGCATTACCACCATATCCACAGCCCATTGGAGGCCAATAGAGGTTAAAACTACTACTTTTTAACAGTACTCTCCGCCAGACATTATTTCAACTTGGATAGTTTTGACACCGTGTGCACTTGTACAAAAATTATAACGTCCACGGGAGGCTGGGGAGAAAGTCATTATAATTTGTTTTGGAAATACTTTGTATCCAGGCACATGGAGCTGCAAGTGTTGATCAACAGTGTCCCATTGTCGTTTGTGGAGGCCTGGGCTCTCAGAGTGCCCATTAAGTTTAAGCTCCAACAACTCTGTATCATGTGTTTTAGGCGAATGACGCGTATCTGCAGATGGCCATCGGTAACGCTCCCTGGCCTATCGGTGTGACCATGGTGGGTATCCACGCCCGTACCGGACGAGAAAAGATCTTCTCCAAGCACGTGGCCCACGTTCTCAACGACGAGACTCAGAGGAAATATATCCAGGTAACGCACTGAAGTGGATCTGACTTCCTGTAACAGTGGGATTTGTGTTCAGGACGGCGTTTCTCATGATAATCTGGAAAGCAACGATCTTATAACTTCGGCACACATAATCAGGATTACGTCAGCATGTTACGGTACACATGCAACTGTGAATGGTTGACTTTCTTTTTTTTTTTTTTTTAAATGAAAACATGTTATTAAGATGATTTGAACATACAACATGTGTTGCCCTTTGTAAACAGCTGTAAATTTCCACAGCCATTAAAAGTACATTAAAAAAAAAGACATTTAAAAGTAATACATACACATAAACTTATATAAATAACATGATTTTCCCCCCCCTCTCTCTTTACAGGGGCTGAAAAGGTTGATGACTATCTGCCAGAAACATTTCACAACGGATCCATCAAAGTGTGTGGAGTACAACGCTCTCTAACCTGTTTCTTAATGTTTGCTGATGCCAGGCCCCGTCTGCTTCATTCTGAACACAATCTAAAGTTGGAAATGCTGTGGTTGAAATCCCGCATCCGTCATGATTCACTGAGGGCCTTCAAGTGGAGTTGCATTTCTTGGGAAAGTGGCGTCTGAGAAAATGCTTTATTCAAACAGGACTGGGGAGGGATGCGTATATGTACATAGTGGTGTTATAATAATAGTGCAGGTTTGAGCAGAGAACACTCAGAAGCCCTCGAGTCCGACAAGCATTTTCCCCGTGGATGGCGGCCAAATACTCTTGTACCATTAACACTGACGGCTCTCCCCACGCCTTTTGAGAACGCGAATGAGGGAATTTTGAGCTTCTCTTATCGCTCCTGTTCTGGGTTGTGAAAAGACATTTCTTTTGTATTGTGTTACCTTCATTATTTTCACGCTGTTGGCTTGCAAACTATTATTTGAGAAGGAAAGAGAATGAAGTGGAAATCTTATCAACTCTAAATACACATAATTTCCTGTTAAAAGCGATCCTTGTGTTACATCCATTTGAGAAAATAAAGACTAGTTAAATTCTAACCTTTGGTATTGTTTTTTTTTTTTTTTTTTATTCTGTATAAAAAGCAAACCTTTCTTCTTTTAGCCCATTTTTTTGATTTGCTTTTGTTGAGCTTTCTCTCACCATGTGCAGCTGGACTGCTGAATGTTTTTGTTTTTTGTTTTTTTGTTTTTAGATCTGCAGAGAATCTATTTCTCCAATAAAAGACTCCCACTAGGGTTTTTGTTGCCCACTGTGTTACAAATTCATTGGCAGTGTACCCATTTCTGCCGACGATGCATGACGAGACTGCACTCTAAAATCAGACCAGCGTCTGACGCTGATGGAAACCCTCCAGTAGCTTGATAAGACGGTAGCATCCAGCGTCATACGCTGACCCTATTACACATGTAACCATGGTGATGTGATCTCCTCGCGGTTGATAGTATGTTCTCGGCTGCCCGAAAGCGCGTCACCACAGGTTCAGTCGGTCGGCTCAAAGCACGTCACGGGTGGAGGCCTCAGCTGGGCGGGTTGACAGTTGGCAGCAGGAACACGGTTGCTGGTGCTGGATTTTCTTTGAAACTACTTTCAGGACATTGCAGTCCAACCGTACAGTCAAGAAGTGTGAGTCCTTTTTCGGGTTACGCAGAAACCTTTGAAGTCAAGACGCAACCTTGACCCGACGTCATTTTAATTGCTTCTGCCTGAAAGGGTTTATCTACAAGTCCTTGAGATGAAGTAAGCCAAATATTTTGGAATCCATCCAAGGTAATCTGATGCATCACTGTCGGCAGAGATGTTTGCCAAGGCCTTGGAACCTCGGTCGAGCGCGCAGAAAAATGACCGCTAACATGATAGTCAAGCCTCAGCGAAAACACAGATTATTAGATTATTATTCACATACTGTACACTTTGCAAGAGTTAAATCCCCAGCACGACTGCACGCTGTGGAGTCTGCTGGGGGGAAAAAAAATAAAAACATTGTGTGCAGATGTTGACCTGATCTGTCCAAAACACCAGCTGACACAGTGGGATATAAGGCCAACATGTTTGACTTGTAAAGCAAGTGAGGTCAAAATTATACAGGAAGGCTACGTAACTGAAGTCAACGAAAAATGACTTAGCTTTTTTATGCTTCATCCTTTGGCTGTGTCGTAGGAACAGAAACTACTGCATACCTGCTTATTTTTCACAGTGGGTTACTGATTTGCAGGTTTACTAAAGGATCTTTAACTCTGATGCACACGAGGTCAACAACCGACCTGTGGACCAATTAACAAGCATTTAAAATATATTGGTTTTGGAGGGAATTTGTGCCAGCTATTAATTGAAATGACTTAAACTCTCTTACCGTGTTTATTTGTATATATAAATACCAAATGCATGCATGTTGATTAGAATTACAGACATATAAATGACACTTTTGATCAAATTTGTCTGGTGTAGGATGGATTCTTATCATTAAAGATCAAATTTATGCTCTGGCAATTTACATCACAGAAATATATATTTTTTTTTAACAGAACCAACCCTATCTTTGGTCGGCAGGATCAGCCCCAGGATAGATTAGCAAAGAAAATGAATGGCTGAATGAATGTATATATTTGAATTGTATGAATGACCAATTCAGTTTCACTAGAGCACCATTACACCAGAGACTGAGATCACGTCCTAAATAATATTATCTGTGGGGCCTTTTCATGTCTGAAAACAGCAAGAAATGTATTTGTGCAATGGGAATATCAAAGAATACTCTGTCATGTCAAGTATAAATGACATGTAAAATTTATTTTTAGTAAATATTTCATATCAAACTGACAATCAACTAATAATAGTTCTATCCTCCAATTGCCTTAATCCAATTTAGATGATATGAAAGATAATCTTTGTAATTGCATGCCACTCCTTTAAAGCAAGTGTCCCTCCGTCCTTCTGAATTCATCTTTGTAGAACCAAAACAAGACCCACTGAATCATCATATTGTGTATTTTTTGTCTTTGGCTCTTGATCATCTTGATCACTGCAACCATTCAAACATGTTTGAAAAGACAGCAGACCAATAGGTGGCCTCTTCACATGTTGTTTGCAGGAGGATATGCTGCTGCAGTTCTGTCTGAACTCTGATGAACAATGAGGGTTTGTATTCACTATAGAGGGGACAAACTTGTTTTATTGTCTAATGACCACCAATCTATGCATAGCCCCATTACTGTCCACAAGATGTGGGAAAGCTGAAAAGAACCTGCTCTGTGTGCTCCTTTTGTTCACGGGGAGGACTGTTGTCAGAGTGGGACGTGTGAGGGATCTGTTTTGTGTCATTAACACATTCAAATCCCCGGGCTTCGTGGAAGGATTATCTCCATCACCCTGTGTAACTGCATATATTTGCATCCCAATGTGGAAATCAAAGCAAAAATGTTTGGATGCTTAATTGTTTTCTAGCCCTTTATTGCACAGGACATTGTGTATGGAAGCTCTTATGTTTGATAAAGTACATTACCATCACTAATATTATGGGTAAAAAAATAAATAAATCCATCCATAAACAATCAATGCTTGCAGTATGATCAAGAAACATGAGTTTTTATACAATATTTTGATATTTTGCTATTCTTTAAATGTTTTCACTAGAGTTGAAGACACCTGTTGTGTTGCATAAAGAGATCATTATTCCACCGTTACAGAAAATATGAGCACATCAGTTCATTTCCGATTGACCACTCTCTTCACGCATTTCCAGGGAAATGCCCTGCCAGCGTGTAGGTTCAAACTGAAGCTCGAGCTTTTCGTGTGGACTGGCCGGGCAGTGTGATTGTTGCCAGGCACCTGTGTAGAGGTTGGAAACCAATTACCGGTGGAGCTTTAGTGTGTCACACCAATATGCCTCCTTCTTTCTCCTCTCTATATGCATGTTTGCCTATCTCCCGACACCCCCGCTTGGACCTGAGGCAATATGCACGTATGTAGAAATGTACGCTCTATCAGACACACTCAAATATCCACACATTTAACAAAATGAGCCCACCTGTCAATCTACTGCAAAGGTTTTGGCTCATATCGAGAGCCACTCAGGTAAATTTATGTCACTGTCAGCATCAATGTCGCGATTCTTAGTAGCAGGGCTACCAATGAGGCTTAAAGGTCAAAAGCTTTAGGTAAGATGCTGAAGCACATGATGGATGTGATACTTTGGATTCGCTCAGGTATGCAAGAAAGGAGAAATGATTTTAATGAGAGAAGATGACACCAAGTGATGTTAAATTTTCAGTTTTTGTCACCCAGCTTGCTTGTTTCCCCACCAAGTTTATGTCCGAGTTAACACCAGTGAGACATGTCTCCTGTTTGTCAAAGCGAACAACCATCACCATGGTGAAATGTCTCCATTCACAGTCGTCGCTTCATTTGATTTGCAAATGAGATAAAAAGGAAAACAACACCAAAATTGGAGGCACACAACATTAGATTCAGCCGGTGATTCACATGCTTCTTTAATTAATCTAATAACATGGAAATACATGGCGCGCGGTGATGAAAAGCAGATTAGAGAGGATGTGAAGCTTCCAACAAACAGATATTATTTGCTCTGCAACCACAACCTAAACAAGCAACTTTACACTGACTCTCATCAGTCCGTTTGATTTATTTACGTCTGGTTTTTACAGCACGTGTCTCCCCACACTGATTAGAGCATTGTTGGGAAATAGCAAAACACTTTGCAGCCACTCCTTTGTGGTTATACAGTAGCTTTGCTGGGGTAGTGGCCTTGTGTGTAAGGGAGGGAGAGAGAGAGAGAGAGAGAATCGACCTCTCTTGTTTTAGCAACAGCAAATCAATACTTTCTCACACAGTAAAACCGAAGTGCATAGTCCTCCCCCTGAAGTTTTTTTTTTTTCTTGTGCATTCAGTGGAATTCAGGAGTGGGAGATCAATTTAGTGTGTATAGATTTTCCGCTGAGTGTTTGACAATTTTGGCACCAGAAATCTTCCGTGTTCAGAAACGTTTACAGGCTGATCTGATCGTTTGTCCAGCAGAGCTTCAACAGGGATAGGAGAGGCGCTCACCATCCTTGCCCTGCAAAATGAGTGACCACCTTTTTGTTTCAAATTATGTCATCTTATACAGGCCACCCATCATTGAATTAGGAAATTTGACTTATTATGTCCTAGATTTCAATATCAGAATGTGTCTGTATGTTTGCTATTGTGAAAAACTTAAATAAATTTGGCATTATGTGGTGATTAACAACGCAGTTATTTACATTTTGAATGACTTTTTTTCTGTCTTTCAACAGATTTGACTGAATAAATAAATAGATTCACATATGTTGCGCCACAAAATTATGTTTATAAACTATAATGTGTCACATTTAAGTACAACCCTAGGAATAAGTTATTGTGGGCATCCATTTACCCCAGCTTCATGTTTTACATTGATGTGACACCAAATACTTCAATTGATGTAACATACTGTTAACATATGTTTTTTAAATATGCATTATGATCTACATAGTATTCATCAGAGTTTTTTTTTAAAAACCTGAAACTTTCCATCCATCTCATCTGTTTCATGCGCCACACTCACTAATCGGCCATTGTGGTTGTTTTTGTGTGTGTGTTTTTTTAAGTTTAGTTTACTTCGGACATGTTGGTACATAACAAAAACTAATTCAAATGTGACTTGTGATGCATCAGTGAGTCTAATAACGGAAAGAAAGTTTCTCAAGTGTAATGAGAAACGTTTCATGATGGAGCGTAAAAGTAATAGTATGCAGAGAAATACACCGTTGGTGTGTATGAAAGTGGTTGTTCTGTGTCACTGCGTCTGCACAGAGAGAGAGAGAGAGAGAGAGAGAGAGAGAGAGAGAGAGAGAGAGAGAGAGAGAGAGAGAGAGAGAGAGAGAGAGAGGTGTCTATGTTGAGGGAGTGGAAGAGGACGCATGTGGCACGTCTCAGCTGTGCGCGTGGACGCGAGCCCTGCCGTCGCTCCACAGTGAATAATACAAACAAGGTGCGCTCGCGTCCTGCTGCCTAACGAGCAGCTGGATTCGGCCCCCGGGCGTCGTGCGCACGGATCGACTCAGCCGTCGGCATGAACGACTTTCAGACTGGCAGCGCCGGAGTTGGTGACATCGCTGAAAACGCGGAGGAAAAGTATCGCGCCCTCGCCTACGACACTGCCCTGAGCACCCTGGTGGCCGTGGCCGTGTACGTGGTGGTCAAAGTGAGCCTGGACGGCTTCAGGCAGTGGCGTGCCAGGATCTCGGTGCTCATCGTGGGCTCGGGTCCGGTGGGACTGACGGCCGCGCTGGTCGCTGTCCGCTCGGGCAAGGTGCTGAAGCTGACCGTGCTGGACGAGAGGTACCGGAGCGCGCTGCTCTGCAGACCCCAGCAGATCGCTCTGGACCTCCGCAGCGTCAAGTTTCTGCTGGGACTCGGGGTGGACTTTGACAACATGGAGGGCTGCTGGCATAACGAGCATTTCTTCACCAGGATAGGCGTGTTTCAGGAGTACCTGCTGAGCATCCTGGAGCAGAAGAAACAGAGGGTGCAGGTCAAAGTGCAGCTGGGCACCAAGGTACTGCCGTTGACAATCTAACATAATCGCCTCATACAGGGTCACCTCGATGCTTTAAAGAATCAATTTTAATCAGGGGCACTATATGTGTATAAATATATCAGACCAAGGAGTTCACTTCCTCTTAAAATTTGAGCATTATAACGTCCTTATGCTTTGTTAAAACATGTCATGCTTCTTTTCTTTTATTCTTTAAATATATTGTTTTTCTTTATAAGATAATGAAAATCCAAAATACAGAAAGTCTCAACACATTACATTTTTTCCATAAAACACACAGATACATTAAAATATATTGTGAATAGAAATAAGTGAGAAAACATTTCAGTGGTGTTAGTTCTTGAGATGCCTCCGCACACAGCCGCCACTGAGCTACGAATAACGCTCTCTGTGGAGGTGAGAGAAGAACTCCCAAGTCTTACAGCATCTTGTAATGACTGAAGCTTCACAGGCTGTCAAAACCTGATCCTCCCCAAGTGAGCCAGGTAAAAGGAAAAAAAACACCTGTGTGTGCCTCCTCTTCATCGAGGGTCTGATAGCTATCAGCAGGGATGCTGACAGAGATGTCAGCCCCGATGTCAAGCCAGAGGGCTGGATCTCCTCCGGCTCTTGAGTGAACCGAAACAAAGCAGACACTGTCGCCTACCCCTTCTTTGTGTTGCTCTCAGCATATAGCACATTGGCTACACAGAGGCTTTTTTTTTTTTTTTTTTACCTCACAAACATATTTTCTTACTAACTGTCGACATGCTAAGCGATGACGTGCTTACAGTCTGGAGCTCAGCTTACCCATCCACCGAAAACTACTAGACATTCCCCACGGTTCTCCACACACATTGTATTATGTCAGAGCAGTGGAGGCTCATTGGTTGAAACAACTTGTTATGTAAGCTGACCTCAAGCCTGATGGCAATCCTTTCTACAGTTTTTAGGCCAGTAGGAAGTAACTGGCAAAATGATAGTAAACAAACACCAACCGAAACAAACATCCAAATAAAACGGATTTCATAAAAGAGTCACATTTAGATTTGAAAAGATCTTTTAAGGTGAATGCATATCAATTTTGAACATTTCTGTGTTCCGGTTCTCAAAACATTGTAACTCATTTCATGGTGATAAAACGGCAAACATTATCAATGTTGCATTGGAAACACCTGTTAGACGAAGATAAAGAAACAAGTGATTCAGATTTTTTTTTAAATCACAAAAGTTGTTTCAGACAAGTCGCCAGCGCAAACAGTGGACAAACAATTACAAAATGTTCAGTGAATATTTGTGTCATCCCGAGGGTTTAGAGCCAAGACTTTTTTCTTGCTCTACCGAGGCCGAGTGTCTGTGAGTGCTTCGACAGTTTTATTGTTGAGGTTTTACGTTCTTGCATGAAGATGTAAAAAAAACCCATATTTTCTCAGAAAGTGTCATAGTTGAGCCTCTTCCCTGCCAGGAGCCTTTCTTTCCCTTCAGTTGCTGTCATCCATGCTTTCTTGTGACTCGTCAACCTTTGAAAGACAGAAGCAAGGTCATATTTGTCATCTCTCTGTGGTTGTACATGACAGGCGGTGTGATTGTCTGTAATATTTACCCTTAGCTGTCAAGGCTTTAAAAGTGCAGACTTGTAAAAGGGGGATCTTAAAATGTGGGCTCTTATTTAAATAGGTAGCCAAAACATGGATCTTTTCATGTTGTCCTTTTATCATATTTTTCCTTTCAGCTTGTCAGTCTGCCTCCGTCTCACGTTGTTTTTCTCCTCCCATGCCCGGGAAACCAGAGGAGGTTTTTTTATTTTTATGATTATGAACCAGTGATGCCTACCTCGGCATCAAAATAAATCTCTCTGTGAGATGTACTGCTGCTAAGGAGAGCACAACACCTTGAGCTGATTGTAACAGCCTGCACAGTTAGATCACATTATGACTCATCTGCCTCCAGGATATGTCATGGTGAATTCAAGCTCGTCCGTCAAATGGAAGTTACAGTGATTTCAATGAAAGTGCAAATGAGTACGATGCAATTCTTCTGTTTTCATCAATTCAATCCCTCACCTTTGAGAACACTCACATCCACTGTGCTTCCTGTATTTGCAGGAGTGTCCCTCCAGGTATTCCTGCTTCCTCCAAAACAATAACATGTTGTTAGCTTACTTGTTAGGGATTAAATCAGTTGTCGGAGTGCATTTAGGGCCTGTGGTCGTGCCTCTTTAAGTAAGCTGATTGATTCTCTCCCTAAAACCCAACTTCAGTGAAGTGTCAATATGAAATGGGTGGACAGTTCAGCCATAATTACCACCACATTAATCACAAGTTTAAATAAATGTTGGCTGCTGCCCAAGCAACCTCCCAGAGCTCTTGCTGTTGCCTTTACAATATTATAGGTTTCAGTATTAAACCTGACAACAATATATCCATTAATCCATTTTCTATACAAGTTCATCCCAGTTGGAGTCACAGGAAGCTTGAACTGATCCTCAATAACTCTTTATGCAGGTAGAATACACTCAAGAACTGGTTTCCAGTCCATCACAGGGAAAATTGCAAATTCACATTAACACCTATGCCTACAACTGTCGTGATATGAAAGTAAAGTGTTTACTATTGTTGTTAAGGCAAACCCTGGACAAATGTTCTGGGAAATATACAGTTCTATTTCTTGGTTTTAGTTCACAGAAGAGTATCTGCGGCGGATTCCCCACAACAACTGGCCGCGCGTGATCGTGGTGGCTGATGGATCCTGTGGCGACTCCTGCTCTGTGTTGGGTATCAGCTCGGACTACACGGTGGAGTCCTGCCATGCCTATGGAGCTAATGCCACCATAGAGAGATTAGACCAGAGGCAGGTCAGGAAACACGCATGCACCATCTGTTAAGCACACATGAGCAAAAGCATAATGGTGGATGATCTGATGTGTACACACTGAGAGAATAATCAAAAGGCCGTGTTAAATATGAAGGGTGTCGCAGGGCATTACGGGGAAGGCAACTTCATTTGGCCCCATAAAAGTGAGAAACCAGCAATGTGGACTTGTCGATAGATTCTGATCACAATATTCGACGCGCATAAACAGCCATATTTCAGCACACTTGGATCCTGTAAGCATCACCACTGACACTATTTTTGATTTACTCGCCAAATTTGATCGGAGCAGCAGTTGCACTGATGGAGGCTGGCGATTGCAACGAAAAAGCTTTTGATTTATTACACCCACCTGGAAAGACTCATAATCTGCTCCCTGTGTGGTGAATATGAATTAAGATATCAAAACATCAGCAGCGGTGTCTTTCTCACAAAGTTCACCAAAGGTTACCTTTCATTACATGAGCAGATGGTCCCTTGAGTGACGACTCGGTGATGTTACCAGGAGACTCACAAATGGGAAAATACATCAATAAATATGGAATACATTCAAAGAGACGGCACTTCCAAAAACCTGTAAACTAATTTCCATAAATTATTATATTGTTAAAGATGAAAGTCATCAAATATAAAACAGACAATATGACAAGAAATGTGTAAAAAAATTAAGAGAGAAACATTGCTGAGAGAAACAAACAAGCGGATAGTCTGAGGTGCACACACTGCAGGTGAATGATATTTGCATTAGTAGTCTATTCTTGATCCTGCACACGTCACCAGACATTTGCTGTGGGTTGTAATTGTGTGATGTCCAGAGGGTGACTCATGCAGGTGGAAGGTTGCTCTTTTTATTACGTCTTGCTATGCATTATCTGCACTGACAACACAAACAATTAATTTGAAGGGAGAAAGGAGCACTTTGGAATGAAGCGTTTCCAGCCTAATATCTGACTAATATCTGAACACAAGCGAAACCTGCCTTGTTTCTTGATGCCACTATAACCATTCAGATCACGTTCTCTTTAGTGGCTGTGTGGCTGCCTTTTATTGGCCACCTTTCTCTCTGGCTGTTTCCTGTGGTGATTCAATTCACCCCCCTAGGATATGACCTGGTCGTCCATACTGTCCGGCCGCTGCTCGGTTCCACCGCTATCTCCCTCGGTGGCACTAAACGCTGTTTCATCCATTTTGGCGGGTTTATGTCACTGAAAAGAAAATTGCTCAATTTTGGCTTGAGGGAAAACAGGGTAACTGCCAGATTTAACCGTAAAAATCAAACCTTTCTTAATATCCACTCAAGTGACAAGAGCCCCACAGGCAGACGCTGTTGAGGTAATGTGCTGTCGCTTTCCCACACATTCATGTCACACTGAATAAACAACCATGTTCATTGACAACAAACAAGACATTAAGATGTTTTTTTCATATAATATGATCGAGCTGCCATGTGTTGGATTATTTCTATCTGCATTTTTTTTTTTTTTTTTTTAATAATTACTAATTCTTCTAGGTGCCCACACCTGAGATTCGTGCCCATAGTCTCTATTTTGACTTGTCGGCTTATGGGGTCGAGGCCTTCAGAGAGCACCGAAACCCAACAGCCAAGCCCGGCTTCCACCTGAAGATTTATGGCACCTTCAGAAACCGCTACATGGCTCTCATCGGCCCTGCCTCAGACACGAAGATGGTTCGCTTCCTCCGACACACTGCAAACTCCTCTGTAAGGCTCCAATAATCCTCTGCTTTGTTTCCGTGTGCTTTACTTAACTTTAGGGGTTCTGGCTGCGAAAAACATTGCAGCTGTATTATCATGGTAATGAGGAGGGGAGGCAGATGACCTTCACTCTGGACAAAGTACAGCACCTCCTTGTCTATCTACTATCTCCTCACCTTTCATTCTGCTAATAGCCTGTGATGCTCTATTGTGTGAGTCCATTAGTGTCTGTATTAAGGTGTGCATGCGTACGTGCGTGTCACCGTAGGTCAGTATGTGTGTTTGTCTTTGGAGGTAGTTAAGGTTGAGAGCTCGCAAGCCTAAATAACCATGAGTTAAAGAAAACCAGAAAAGAGGAGGACACACAATACCTTTATGTGTGCCTGGCTGCACGCATGTGTGTCTGTGTATGTATGTTTGAAGGTGTATTTATTGCTGATTTTGTTACCACAGTCTGTTAACATACCTACACTGTGGGAAAGATTTGTTTTTTATAACTAGGATAGATAAAGGTTATGGCAGGCAATTAGGAGTTAATGCTATCTTTAGTTTAAATATGCAGAAAGGAATCCGTGTGTGTGTGTGTGTGTGTGTGTGTGTGTGTGTGTGTGTGTGTGTGTGTGTGTGTGTGTGTGTGTGTGTGTGTGTGTGTGTGTGTGTGCGTGTGTGTGTGTGTTGTTTTGAGTGTCTTGAGTTGTTATTTTGAGAAGCAGTGTTCCGATAATACCTCGCCTCCATCCATAACATGTTTTGTGCTCCACAGGTACTGAGCAAGATTGCAACTCTCGTTGCTATGTGGGTGGCCATTGAAATGTGCTGTTACTTGGTAACAGTTGATTGTGCAAGTGTGGTTTGAAGAATAGCAGAGATGAGTGGAAAGCGTGAAAAGGGACGCTTGTCACTCAAGACCCATTGTGACTCTCAGTTGAATGGGAAGGCAGACAGAAATCAGAGGATAGGTTTCTTACCCAGGTCTCATGCATCACTTAGATGTTCTTTCATTTTTTCCAATTACCTCAGATGATGCAGGATGAAGTGTCTGCAGAGGAAAAATAATCAGAGAACTTGTCATCTTGAAACCATGATATTGTTTTGACTTGATGCAGGCCTGTTCAAGTCAGTTTTTGAATCCGGCCAACAGTAGTTGTTTCTGATGAATCGGTCCATTTTCTTTAGTATTTGTTTATTAATATTTAGTTTTTAAATAATTGTTTAATTCAGTAAACAATTACCTGTTGAAAACATTAACAACTTGTTGATGTCACTGAGATCAATTCTCAAACAAAATGATATTCAATGACAGTCAAAAAATTATAATGAGAAACCCCTACATGAGCCAAAACTTCAACTCAAGAGTTGTTTTTAATACTGAACCTGGAATCACTTTTAAATCGAGATTGAAATTTGAATTACAGTAGATATCAACCTTTTATTTGTAATGGGATGGATCATTTTATTCACTAAGGTAAATCGCTTGTCAGGACACTGGTCCATCAGTTTCCATACACATCGATGGAAATACATACATTCCCCACAGGATCTAATGATATTTCCCAGTTCTAATCCCAGGTACAGGTGCATGGGAAGAGAAATGTGAGTTTTTTATTGAAACTCTCATACTGATAAAAGTGACACAGCTTATAGCCTGATAGTCAATATATCTCTGTCATTACTGAGCCCGTGTGTCAAATCCAGTTTGGAATAATGTTGCTGTATATTCCTGACTCTTGATTTTAACTTTGAGTTTGGTGCTCGAACATCAGTTGCATTTAATGGTTCTGCATATTTTGATTTTGTCCATTAACAAATAACAATTTAAACAGAAGAAAGAGCAAAGATAAATACCTTTTAATTCATCACGTACACAAGGTGTGTCCTGTGAATGTTGCCCATTCGGGGGGTTTAGGGGTCTTGGTCCACAACCAAAAGTCAGTTTAATGCAAAATGTAGAATAAGTGAGCCTCCGCTTAACCATCCTGAAAACCTTTTTTTTGTGTGTGTGTGACTGCAGATAATGAAGAACATTTTCCATCAATCCTTCAATGCCTATAAAACAGACATAGAGCCTCGTCTCAGTGACGTAACACTCCACCACATGCAGTGCAGCCGGCGTCTCTTTGAGATTCAGTTGTCCCACCGACGTATCAGCGCTGCCTACATCGAGGGGGACAACGTGGCAGTCACAGTGGAGGGCGAGGCGGCACGAGTCCTCAATTTCGACACAGGTACGTGTCGGTGTCGCTGCAGTTATTGCATTGCCAAGAGAAGCGCAGAGCATTTCCAAAAGTTGTGAGGCCATTCGGATGCAAGGAGGAGATACGTTCTTCTTCAGGCATGCAGCGAACCCAACTGTGTTTATGAGTGTGTGACTCATTACTGCACCGAGTGGCCTTTCGGCTGACGCTTATCTGGTTTCGTCTCCATGCTTTTCAGTTTTAATTTCTGAAGCACTGTGTTATTTTCATTAAAAAACATTGCTATGACCCGTAGGTTGCTTCAGAGAGGATTCCTTATGCTCAATATGCGACGTGCATCACTGCAATGAATTTTACTGGTGGTGTTACATTTGTCTTTCTTCTCCTCCGCTCTCATTTTGACTGCTCTCCTATTAATCTTTCAGGATGTGGAGTGAATCTCGGTATGCGTGGCCTGGAGTCGATGAGGACGTTCATTTACCGGACAGCCACAGCTGTCGACCAGAACGATATTTTAGAGGCGCTGTCGGCTAAGATGCAGCACTCCAGACAGGTGGCTGAAACCTTCAAGCAGACAGGACTCACCGAGTCAATGTATGAATGAAACATGGCGGTGATCTGGTGATGGCATTATGCCACCTAGTGGGAAGTGACAGTGGCTGTTGGCAGTGAGCCAGGAGTCAAAGATGTTCTGTTAATGGTTGCATATCATTAGATAAATGAACATGTACACGCGGACAGTGGATGCATCCATGAGCCTTTGTGTCATACAGAGAGTGAATTATGGGTGCAGTGAAAATACCCAGAGTCACTTTTATTAAGTTTTTCAGAGAAAAAAAAGAATCATGTCTTATAACAAAACTGAAATATACTGTCAAAAAGGCTTTACTTATGAGAGGTCGTTAGTGGTTGGTGTAAAATAAAACTGTTGATATTTCTCAAATTTTTTTCAATGAAACATAATATGTGCTGCTAGAAAAAATACAATAACATCTCTTAGATGCAAAATGAGATACAATATTGTCCATTTCATTCAATTGAAAGAAAGCACATGAATCAGATGAAGATACACCAGCTGATCGAAGTGTTGTTTAGACGTTTGTTGACGTTTGTGTGTGTCAAACAATGTGATGATAATCATAACGATAACATTTTCTGAGGTGGTCTGTTTTTGTGTGCTGCCTTTGTGAAGTTCATATTACTGGCAAACATCGACAATATTGTTGTCGTATACTATAAAATGTCCTCGATGTGTCATTACAAATGTTTTTCTTTTTCTTTTTTGCTGTTTTCCCATTTTCTTCTTCGTGTTTCGGTCTGAAGGATGATAATCCTAGTGCCAATAAAGATTCAAATGCACATTTGTTTGTTCAGAGGAATACAGAAATATGAGGAATTTAAAGAACAATAAAACAACAAATATATTGGACGTCTGGGATTCAATAAATTACTAAAAGTTACCGCATGCTCATCTTCCCACATAAATCAAATGTTGTCATTTTGTTGATGTTGCAAAGAGACATGGGTTTAAGTAAATGAGATCAGAAGTCCAAAGCAGGGAGAGATGTGATGAAGAGAGTACAGACAGGTTCAGGTACTTTAGAACAAGAGCTCATATTAGACAACTTGGTGGGGAGAGTGAGAGAGGGAGGGAGAGTGAGAGAGGGAGGGAGAGTGAGAGAGAGAAAAATGCTTTGGTCATGGATGATGGAGAGGTGAGAGAAAAAGACACTTAGGATGGAGCTGCGAGGCGAGAAAAAAATCTAGGCAGTGAGGACATGCAGGGGATTGGAAGAGGAAGAAGAAGAAGAAGAAGAAGAAGAAGAAGAAGAAGAAGAAGAAGAAGAAGAAGAAGAAGAAGAAGAAGAAGAAGAAGAAGAAGAAGAAGAAGAAGAAGAAGAAGAAGAAGAAGAAGAAGAAGAAGAAGAAGAACAAGAAGAAGAAGAAGAAGAAGAACAAGAAGAAGAAGAACAAGAAGAACAAGAAGAATTGAAAGTGTGTCAAGCAGGAGACCTGCTCTGCTCTGTTGGTTTCTGATTGCTTTTTACAAACCACTTTAATGAAAGATTTGAGCAGCTCCCTGTAAACTGTGGCCCTGGCATAAACTACGCTGTTATCTCAGTGCACTGTCCCCATGAAGCAGGGCTGCTCTCTAGTGGTGTATCATACATGTTGCATCTGTCTAAAACCTTCATGCATTTACATTGTGTTTTTATAAATGGAAACATTGATTATGATTTTAATTATTTACAGAAATCGACCCTTTAAATATATCTTGTATAGCTTACAAGTCACAAGTGGAGCTCGAAGGGACATACTATCTGTCTTATTTAAAAAAAAAAAAAATACAAAAAAAGAAACTTTGGCAGGCCTCACTTTGGAAAAGGAGTAGTTGCAAATTCTGCACTGTCAGAGAAGTGCCCCAAAAAACAAAACCCCAAAAGACTACTTTCAAAAGTTACACGTTTTTGAAATTAATGTTAAAATGTTTCATACCTCAAACAATTAGATGGGATAAATTTAACTAATAAAGTTGGAAAAGGAAGGTGGGTGATTGTTCTTACGTTATGCTTTATAAACAGTGAAATGAGATGTGGTAATTGAACACAAGGTGTGATTATTTAGTTGCCATCAAAGACTCACCCAATGTTGACTTGAACCAGTCTGTGATTATTTATCAACACACCTAGCTCTGATCATTAACTACAGTGAGAATAATTTGGGATTTTATTCATTTGATTTAAAGAAAAAAAAGCAATGTGCCTTTAATTTAATATAAAATACATTTATATTGTTTAGGTGTTTGAATGAAGCTGCTTTTAAAAGTGTAACAAAGGGAGAATTATTTAAATTATATTGTTGAAACTACAGTCATGTTTTGACCACAGAGGATAACAGGTGTAATTGTTTGCATCCATTAAAAAAAATATACAAAAACAAACACAAAACAGCATCTCACCGCTAAACATTGACTTATGCAAATATGTGTAAGGTTAAATAACAAAACAAATATGAAGTCAAAATATTTGATAGTTCAATTAAATTTTGACTGAAAACCCTTCATATAATGTCTATTGGTCCACAATTTGAAAATGAAGAGAGAGAAATGTGTTGGAATGATTTAAGGTTGAAGGTGTATGTAAACATATGTTCTATATGTTTCTTTAAAACAGTCACATCGGCCGGGTATTTTTCTTTTTTCTTTTTTTTTTACCCCAAGAAGATGAAAAGTTTTGCTGCTTGAAACGTGCAGCGAAAAACATTCAGTCACTCACTAACAGCTGCCATGATAAAGAAATCAGTTGTGTTTCTCTTCATGTCAAATGTAGATGGCCTTAATGTTATAACTGACAGTGTACACATTCCAAATATAAGAGCAGTGGTCTCATTTGAGCGTCTCGATGTGAACAGGCGGAATACGAGATTATACACCTTTTGAAACCGATATATTTGCTGTGTGCTAAACATTGATAAGTCCTGAGCTGAAGTCAATATAGGTGAGAAACGGTGACCTGTTGAGATCTATTACACTGCTCTGTGCCAGCGTGTCCCACCCACTGGCCCAAGAGCCAACTTCAAATTCTCCTTCCCAAAGCCATTTGCTTTGTCTAATTAAAAACATCCATCCGCTTGCTGTGCCCTCCAAGGTCAATAGTGTGGACCTCTGAACTGGTTTCTGCTGTAGCACAAGGCCTTTCATTAGATTAAACACAATAATGAGAAAATCTTTTATCTTTGCATATAATTAAAGCGGGGATGAAGGACAACTTAATCAATGATGTGGAATGACAAGTTCGTAAATGAATTAAACCTGCCAATGGAGGCTTGGCTGCAATCAATGACAAATGTTAAGTAGAGACCAGAAGGGCTGTGGCAATAACATCAAAAGCATCCGAACGTTTGTGATATTGCAAACTGAGTTGTAATTGATAGCTTGTATAATTTTGTATGCTTGCCATTAAACTGTCTGCAAAAATGTAAAATCTCCATCATTGTTTTATTGTATGGTGAAAATATACACAGATAGCATTTGCACATATACACGACATGTACCTTTGCAAGACGTCAACTGCACAGAAATATAAATAATGCGCCACAAATGAGTTTCGTTTACAGGTAATAGCAACATCCAGACATGGGAGGGCAGTGTTGCCCTTTGAAATAGTCTCGGTACTTGTGGAAGGAGTAGCAAAACCAAATAACAAAACTGGTTGACACTGAACTTCTTCCAAATAACAGATACAACATTATTACTGTGATCGTTTTTATCATCAAAACAAGCAAATAGGCAATCCTGCTTTATGTTGGGGAGAGACATGTTTGTCACATCCAGTGTGATTTTGATGTAAGAAAAAAATAAGATTAATGACTGACCTTGACCTTTTCAGTCTCTGTACATTGATTTGACTGAATAGTTATAATCTCATCTTTAAGATAATGAGTAACTTTCATAGTATAAAGTGAACCACTTTATAATCAATCGTAACAGCATGAAGTGATTTCATGGGGAGATAAGAGAAGAAAGTTGTGTTCGCTGTTCTATGTCTGCTGTGTGTGTGTGTGTGTATGTGTGTGTGCGTGTGTGTCTGTATTTAAGAAGATGGGAAAGGATGCGAGCCCGAGCTGGTATTGACAAGCCTTCAGTTGCTGTCTGACACCCGGACAGGAAGTCACTGTCACATGACTGAGATATCGGCACCTTGTCCGATTGCACAGAGGGCCTCTTATGTTTGCTGCCAGCGCAAATACAGGCCCAGTCATTCATATACAGACACGCACAAAGAAAGATAGAAAGACTTAGTGGGTCGGTACAAAGGCAAGAGGAGATGTTGTGGGGTGTTTTGTTATCTTTTGAAGATTATTCTGCCTCGAGTGACTGACAAATGCTCCTGTTGTCCCGTATTTGTATGAATTAAAAAGAGCACGTAAAACCCTGCTGCTGGATTTCTACCTCACTTGAGCGTCTGTTGAACAATTATCAGTTCCCCTATCTGTTCGGCTCCTATCTGTCCCATCACACTCACAGCCAATTTCCCTAAACTGTCACAGCTAATAATTGGGCCTCTCTGTCAGGAAGGAAATCAGCCCCACTGTTCTAACTAAAACACACTCCCCTCACCCCTTCCTTAATCCCCTTGTCCTGCCCCCCCACCCCCCCACCCCTCTCTCTCTCCTCCTCTCCTTACTTCTCTTCTCGACCCCTTAATGCAGTGGAAACCAGCTCTCCAGATACAACATAGTCATGTCCTCCTCCATCTCCTCTTCATTCTCTTCCCTGCGTGTGTGTGTGCGTGTGTGTGTGTGTGTGTGTGTGTGTGTGTGTGTGTGTGTGTGTGTGTGTGTGTGTGTGTGTGTGTGTGTGTGTGTGTGTGTGTGTGTGTGTGTGTGTGTGTGTGTGTGTGTGTGTGTGTGTTCGGCGGGGTGCACGCTGTGTGACAGTGGTAGCCTCGGGGCCAGGTTGCTGTTGACAGGGACTAGGGTCTCTGATTTGAGGAGAGCCGTCACACCAGCGAACGCAGCTGCCTCCCCAAGTGACACCTCCCTGTTAGTGGGGGAGATGTGGACACGAGTGTCTATGTGCGCGGTGGCAGTGTTGATGGTGGTGGTGATGGACTGACTGGCTGCCTACAGTGCTCAGGACAAGCAGGGAAAGTTTCCCCTGACGAGCTGACAGGGCCTCATGTTGAACACCAAGCTGGGCTCTGGTTGGCTCTCGGACAAAGTGTGGAAAAGGTGACGGTAAAGAAGGCAAAGAAAACACAAGCGGAGCGGGGTCGGTGGAATTAAAAAAAAAAAAAAAAAAAGAAATGACACAAGGCAACCAAACAGCATGCCGGCCTAATGTGTCATGCTTATGTGTGGCATGTCTTTGAGGTCTATGTGTCTCCACAGTCTGAGCTTTGTAGATCACCATTCCACCTTATCTAATTTCATTAATGTGATCCCCTGTCCATCCCCTGACGGCTTAATAGCCATTATTTGTGGGCGCCTTCAAATAAAGGCTCTGCAGTAAATTGCAGTCTGTGGAAATCGAGATATAAACGCCACCCTGCATTACTGTATAATATCTTTCCCTTTAATTAACTGAAAGCCGTGCTGACATTTATTGGATTGCAAGTTACTTGTTAATGGCAATAAATTGCGAAACAAAAAAAAGAATCATTGCTTATTTTACATCAATAATTTGTGGACCTTTTGCTAATGATTATTCATTACTTGCCTATGGGGACTGTCGTGTTCGGTGGACTAAAGTGAATGAAGAATGTAAAGATTTAAGTGGGCAGCGTCTACTTAATGTTATGGTTTTGGTGTCCTGCATGGAATGTTGTGCTCTGTTGTTATTTGTCCCTTCATCCTGTCCACTGCATCTGGATAGTTGTGAAGAAGGTGTTTGGCGAAAATGACTGTACTGAGATAATTTTTTATCAGACTGAACGAGCAGGTGAGTTGCTACCAGTAGCTATAGTTCACGTGCATAATTACATTTTCCTGTTAAATGATGCAACAAAAAAAAAAAAAAAAAGAAAATCAATGGAATATTCGTTGATATGTGCAGTGTGCATGTTTGCTGAGGATTTTTAATCCTCTTTATGAGGCTTCAGTAACAGGTCCACCTTTTGCCACAGTAGCATGCTATATATTATTCAAATTCATCATCCAACACATTTTCAACAGACCTGCTCCTCTCACAGTATGTCATATGTAAAACATGTTTTATTACTCTCAATGAATCAGAGCTGGAATTTTTTTTTTTGTTAATGATAAACTGCATACATTAATCCTCAGTTGCATTTTGGGAAGCAAAGATCTCTCTCTATTTCATAGCAGTACATCAATAAAATTCATGTTGGCGTTTTTATTTATTTATTTATTTGAAATAAAATCTTTTTCAATTTGAAGAAAAAACATCAAAAATGCATATCGGTTGAAATGGAGTTTTCTTTTGCTACGATAATACAATATCTATAAAAAAATAGTAACATGTCAGCTGAGAATTAAGACAAAGAAGATTAACAAAGAACAATGAGACTATATAGAATCTGTACAAGATAAATATTATTATCAAGTTTTTTTTTTTTTTTTGTTAATAATAGCATACTCAAGGTCTCGCGGCATGCTCCCTCCAGTTTGCCAATACGTTTAACACCAAAAATGTTTCTTTGCAGTGAAGGAGCCAATCTCCCTGTGTAGTGCCAGTCTGTGTGTGCCTCACTCAGTTGCTACCAGCTTGCTATTTGGAAGAACATATTCCCTGTCATGGTGGGCACCCGTCACAGAGGCTGGTGGCTCTCATCAGGCGCTGCCACTTACTCGGTGCTGGCATTGATCTGACTTGGAGGGAACAGAGATCTGACAGCCCTGCCACAAAAATCAGGCCCTTCAGAGGCCGAAAAAAGAGTCTTACCCCCCCCCCCCCCCCCCCCCCACCTTTCCTTGCACATGAATGTACGCGGAGGCCATGCACGCACATACGCACAAACACATACACAAAGTCAAAAAGAGCAGTCGGTCAGAGTGTGTGCATGCAGCTCGGGCCTGTCAGTGCACATCGAGTTGACGAGGCTCCACATGTAGAGGGTGATTGGGAAGGAAGAGAATGGCAAGTGGAGGGAGCGAGGAGGAGAGGAGGGGGGCATCAGGCAGACAAAAACACAGTTTAACTGATGGGACAGAGCTGGAGAGCCAGCTCACACTCAGCAGGATTGACCCCTCCGCCCCACTGTACTCATGCTCAGTGAGAATGCTCTCCACATTGCCACCCTGCCCCTGGGTGTTTGCCCCGGTCCTCCTTTTGTTTTTATGTTTTTCTGCTTCATACGTTGTGTCCCGGTTGTTGATGTGACCAGAGACAAGCTCTCAGAGGGACGTTGCTCTCTGCCGATATCACGCTGTGTCTCTCACACACTTGTCTCAAATGCCTCTTACTCATCCCTTCTGATGCCTCCCATCAACCTGCGAATGAGCAGCTGTGACAAGGAGCAAGAGAGACAGAGGGAGACAGAAAAGGAGGGGAGGGGAGGGGCGAAAGGGGGCAATACAGAGGCCTGTTTATTTTGCAAGGCTGACAGAAAACTCTCCAAAATGCTGAGTTGGGATCACGTTGAGTAACATAGACTGTGACTCTTTAGGGGGGAAACAACCTGCTTTGGTAAACTTGGAATGACTTTGGAATGATCGGGACTCTTCTCATATCGTGGAATGTCAGAAGAAAAATACCCCTCAGCAGTTCATGGCCAAATTATAGAACCAAACACAAACCATCTGAAATGACAGGTCAATCTCAAATGTCATGTCTTTTACTTGTGCTCTCCATCTCTGTCTTTCTGGATCGCTTATCCACAGTGTTGCGTTTCCTGTATGTGTGCATACTTGTGCAGCTTTAATCAGACCCGATTCTGGGCTTTCAAAAGGTTTATCAAAGTCAAATCATCAGATTGTTTAAAATTAAGAACAAAAACTTGTATGCAGAAGTGACACTTTATAAGAACTTAACACAGACGAAGGAGGTCCAAATGAACATTTCAATCAAATCAAGAGGAAATAATAAAAAAAAAAAATTTTTCTCCCTGTTTTGTATATTTATTTATTATTACTTCGAGACACAACATCAGTAAAAAAAAAAAAAACAACAACCACAAAAACCACAATAAATGAGGTCTAATAAATCTTGTCACATTCACAGCATTGTGAACCACTAATTCTGGTCGAGTGGATACAAGTTTTGTATGTCCTTTTTATCAATTATTTCTTTTTAATTACTTGTAATTTCGGTTAACATGCACTCGTGGGAAGTAAAGTACTCGCTCGTCAAACCAGACAGAAAAGAAATGCAGTGCAAAAACCATGTGCTTCTCTGGCAAATGTCTCTTCTCAGGCACAAGTACTTAAGAGAGGCTTCAAATAAAACAAACATTAAACTGAAAAAGGAGCACACACACACACACACACACACACACACACACACACACACACACACACACACACACACACACACACACACACACACACACACACACACACACACACACACACACACACACACACACACACAAATCCCCCTGACAATTATCAAGCGTCAATAAAACGTTTAGAAAACAGGTAAACGGCTTTCTGAAAGAAGTGGCTACAGCTGTATTTAATGTAAAATGTCTACTGAAATGTCTACTGCTGTAAATCTGAGGTGTTTCCCTGATTTAAATGAAAAGCCAGTTTCAGCTCCCATCATAGTATATCGTGGCGTTTGTTCCACAGGGTGGCAGCTTTGTAACTTGCTTAGCTTTTTGTTTAGATCCTGCAAATACTGTGTGAAACTGCTCCTATTGAGCTGAGGCGTCTATGTGCATAATAAGTAAATAAAAATTGTATTTAGCCATGAGATCTTTTAGTTCTTAGTTTTCTTAACTCTATTCTCTGACCCTGACTTCTCATGGTTTTGTTAAACATCCCATAATGGCTATAAAAAAAAAAAAGATCTCCAGGACGATTGTCAAGTAGCTTATCTATGAAAAAAAAAAAAGCTTTGTTAAAGCCATGATAGCTTTACCGGGAATCACCAGCTTGTGAAGGGTAGAGCTTTTAAACCAGCTTTCTTGATTTGGATCTTTAGTTAATCCAGAGTTATCCACACTTTCTTTACATAATATTAGCTCAACCTCCCCCAACACAAAGGAAATAAATCTTATCAGCCATCTGGACAGTGCATTTACAAAATGATCAATTTCAATCAAATGAAATTAGAGGAGAGCTTGACGTATCTGACAAATAGATCATTGGCCCGCTTTACCTCTGACCCATGTGTTACACTTTGTCGGACTATAATCTCTCCAGAATTATTGGAGCGTTCAATTAGCCAGATTAAATGACACAGCCAAGAAACATGTTGCTAATACCGAGAAGTGAAGCTGTACAGTCGGTCCAACCAGCCTCTGTTTGGCTTCATTACTTTACCGTCATTCTTCTTCCCGACCCTCCTGTTGCTCACCTTGCAATTTTGAAGCGGGCTGAGAAATTCTTGTGCTTTTGTGTTATTATGTGCATTGCTCAAAATGTGTTTATTGTTTGTCTTCGACACAAGATAAGTACCTCTGATAACAATATATTATAGGAGATAATGGCGAGTGCAGCTGCGAGAGAGAGAGAGAGAGAGAGAGAGAGAGAGAGAGAGAGAGAGAGAGAGAGAGAGAGAGAGAGAGAGAGAGAGAGAGAGAGTAGTCACCTCAGCCAGCCTTACAGGACCCATATAAGCTAAAGTCCCAGGGGTTGTGTTACTGTGTCACTGGACCACGGCCCGTCTGCTTCCTCCTTCACCAGAGACCCGGGGCTCCATGGCCGCCTGCTTCCTTTCCTCCAGGACACACACTTTTAGCAAGAAGTAAATGAGGCTACTCTACCTCTGTGCCCTTGACTTTAGCCATGAGGTGTTCACACCAAGGTTTTAAGAAGAGATAGCTCATAATGACAAGCAATTATCCACACCCTGAAATTAAACTAGAGTAACTGATGTCCCAAGGCTGGCAAATTATGATCCCATCAGGTATAAATCCAGATGTTTGCTGCTTGAATGACAGGTGTCAGGAACAACCCTCTGTGCTCCATTAAAGTGGCGAACGTACATCTTTGGATTGCAAGTTACACACTGACACACAAAACATTTGGAAGTGTTGGTTTCAGTCTAAGATCCAGCAGCAGTTAAGCACAAAATGTAAACATGCATGCAACATGCTGTATGAATACAATTTGATTACTTAATCGATTAAATAACCTAATTATTACTATCATTATTATTATTATTAATAATTAAATGTACATAAATAAGATCTAATAATTCTCAGTGGAGAACAGTGTGTCTTGTGGAGGCATCCTGATGCCCCCCTGAGACGACGTCTGGCTTTGGTCGTGCCTGAGTACGAGTTTCACTGCCAGTTGATTGTCATCGCTGAGATGCACCCGGGCCAAGTGCTACAACAGTAAACAAAAGTCTAGCTTCCCGTGAAGGATGGTCTCACGTTTTCTCTGTATTGTTGTGTCAAGTTTGGTTTTTGCACTTTGATGCAACATCTACATTTCTTTTAAATACTCTCCCTTTGAGTTGTATTACTCATATAAAGCTTTTATTTAATTGTTTCTGATTTCATATTTAGTAAAAGCAATAAGAGAGACAAGAAAGAAAAAATAATAATAGAAGAAAAAAAAATTATTTGTCCACATTCCGAATAACTTGGACGTACTGTACAGTGTACTACAAGCTCATATTTTAATGGCCAATAATCAATTCAACAAAAAGATTCTTCTCTTGACAACATGTGTTTTATACAATAAACATTTAAAATGTCACCTTTGATCATACCATTTGAATTATTTTACATGTAATAATACAGTTTGGGGAAAAAACATGTCTTTGACCTCTATACATCCACATGTTTTATCAATTTGAATGTTAATAGAAAGTATTTGATCTATTTCAATGCCCAGTGCTCTTTCCATTGTTAAGAAATCGGGGAATGGCATTAGATGACGCACTAATGAACAACAACCAGCAGAACATTACGGAGGTCTCATATTAATGAAGTTGTGATCGTCATTTTATCTTGAGGATAAAGTGATGTAACAGGGACTGTTGTGCAGGTCAAGTGTTGACCTTGGGTGGTTAGAATTCCCGTTGCAGCAGCAGGGGGCATTTGGGGTAAAAACTTGTTAAGTCTAAAGTGCAAATTACTTAGTGTTGTGACCTCTGTAAAAGAGAGCAGCTGAATACTAAATATATGTTTATCACATGAACTGAACAGAAGTTGAGTAGGGCAGGATAGGACTGAATTTGTGATAAAAGTGTCTCAACAAAAAAACATGTGGAAGTATTATTTCTGGTGAAGATATAAAATATGCTACACGTATAACCCCCATGGTCCACACAGTTAAATTACATCATATCATGCCGTTTGAGCAGAAATGAGATTGTTAACAATGTGGAGTAATTGGATGGCTTGTCTGTTATCTGCACCACAAATCACCTCTTATGCACACACGTATACAGTTCATGCACATCATATTCATGTGAACTTTACACAAACCATAGAGGAGAAAAATGACCCCCTGTGTGAGAGTCATGCAAACAGCCTCATTATGTTTTACAGAGGATCCACTTAATCACTGGACAACTGAAGTGGACAATATCCCTGCAAAAGTTCCACTTCAGTTGGTTACCAAAATAAATGTATGTTTAGTTAAAGATTAAGCTGAGCCGTATACTGGTAAGCACTTTGACCTCAGACGAAGATTATTTCGTGCTGGACTGCATTGAGGGCATCTCTTTGTTTTTGCATATGTTCTTTTAATTGTCCTCTGGTTTCCTCCCACACTGAGTCATGTTGTTGATGATGATGTGGCAGTGGGTGATCAGTACGTTGGCCCTTTGTTAAAGGTGAATCCAGTATTACAGCTTTTACATATTTTAAAGTAAAGCAAACAAAATATAGTTGAATAATACAGTCAGAATTGTCTTACTACAATTGTGCTAAACTGGTATTTTGTTTTTTCCCCCACCATGCATTCATTAAATGTGTTCAACTGACTCAAACGGTGAAAATGAAGATATTATTTGTTTCACTAAAATGCACACATCACAAGATCAAATACTATGTCTTTAGTAAGGATTAAAATACTAATGACAATCCTCCAACTCTGTTTAAAGTAAGTACACAGTTGAAAGTGTAATATTTTATACAGATACAGCATAATGGGTTAATGAGGAAGAAAGACAGCTGTGAAGGTTGATAAATAATAGTTTCTTGTAATAATTCCGTTTTTTAAAAGCAGATTTCCAAAGAAGATGAACGTATTTGTTAAACTTAAATGTGGTCTTTACGCAGAAGAATCGTTCTATTTGGTTACAAATACAATAATTTGCAGAACTGAACCAATAATTGTATTTCATCTTCTATCTTTATCATTATATTTTTACATCTCTTGTTATTTTTTATGTTTTTCATTGCGTAGAAATTATTTTGTGGGGATGTTTTGTTCTTTTTTTACAGTAAATATTTTCCCCCAAGCTAAACGTTTCATTACCACAAGACATGTCTTTGAAAAAACAGAAGTGAACAGAGGTAAATATTCAGAGCCCTTGTTTATCTCTGGGGCTCCCATTGGCCCTACGCTGTGGATTTCCTGTGAGATCTCCATTAACAATAGAGTGAAACAGGTGCTAAACTTCCCACCTCTCATTAATTATTGGTCTTTAATTTCACAGTCCGAGATGTGGCTGTAACACACACACACACACACACACACACACACACACACACACACACACACACACACACACACACACACACACACACACACACACACACACACACACACACACACACACACACACACACACACACACACACACACACACACATAAACAGTTTGAGCCATAAACCCCTTTCTGCCAGTGGCTGATGCATGGCACCCTGTTGACACACACTAACAGTGATATATACCAGTGGATGAATCTCTAATTAAGCTTTGGCAGGGACTCCACAGTTACTTAGTGCCACACTTCATTATATGCACACACCCCTGCTCCAAAGCTACAGGCCGATCGTTGATTTAAGGTAACATAGAATTTCTCCGCGCTGCATTGCATCTGTTTTCTCTCTTGAAGCGTTTTTCTGTCTGGGGTTGATGAAACTTTAGGATTCAGTGAGTTTAATTTAAAGATACAATCTTGAATTTATTTAGCCCTTTCAATTTGTGGATATCCTTCCACATGCTACCAAAATCCTTATGATACTACATCACACGAAGCATTTAGTAGTGGGTCTCTTTTGTGGTATGATACACCAGACTGAAATTAAAGACCATCCATGTTGTCTTTTAGGTGTCTTCTTTTACAAAAACACACCAGTTAATTTGCTGCAGCTGAAAAAAATACAACCCCCCCCCCCCCCCACACACACACAACTGTCTGGTACAATATACAATGGAGAAGCTTATGAAACAGCCTTTTGCTCCTGGGCTCCACAGCCAATCAGGGAGCTGCGTTATGTCTGATCGCTACATGCACCTCGACAGGGAGGGGTCAAGAGTCCTGACCTCAGATGATGGCCGAGGTGACAGATGTCATGTCAAGTTTGTAATGGCTTTGTTTTTTTAATGACACAGTGAGTCACAGCTCGCACACACACAGGGTCACTGTTGAACACACAGTGGATCACTGTCACACTCTTCTCATTCTTCTCTGACGCAATGTAATGTAACAACCACTGATCTGTCCGTCACTCAAAATAATAATGTCCTGCCGCTCTGATGGAGAACTAATGCCACACGAACAAGAAAAAAAAAGAAAACACAAACACAGTAAAAATATAAAGTATGTAACCTCTGCACATTGTTGGAGCGTAAAAAGATTATACCCCATACACCAGTGATGCAACTTTCCACTAATTAGCCATGTCAAAATTTTGCAGCGTACAGTATCTACTATGTATCAGCGTCTTTAACACAACCTATCACACGTTAATTTCCATTATGTGTATGTCCATGCCTCTGCAACTGGCTTCGCTCTCTTTTTCTTTCTTGCTCCAGGCCCATTTCTCTCTCAACCATGGCCTTTTTCTTACATCATTGTTTGACCAGTACGGAGGCCTACATGTGTCTACAACCTATAACAAATGAAACAACGACTACAAATGAATCACAGGGGGTGTGAAATTCTTTAAGAAGTGTTAAATGCTGAGTCCTGTTAAATTACAAGCAAAGAAAGAGACTCTCTAAAGAATTAGCACTTAATTAGGTCTTAATTAGCATAATTATGCATGCTAACAGTGTCTCGACAGAATAGCAGTTGTCAGGAGGGTTGAACCATCTGTAACAGCAGAGGATTAATACATCATCTTTTATATCCAACAACGCTTTACCTCTTCTATCTCAAAGTGCTTTTCATTAATCAATTTCGCTTTTATTGGAAAGGAAATTTGGCATTTTTCATTATGTGCCATTATACCACTCCCTTTGCAGCTATAACGCCTCTAATTAGACCTCAAGTGTATCCTCAAACACAAACACTCCAAGAGAAAGACACAGCGATGAGTCCACACACTAACACACAGTTACAGCAATTTGCAGTGCTGCTTTGCGTTGTCCACACTTAACATGGGTGACATGGGTGGGCTCTGGTGCTGGTGGAGAGGGAAAGGGCTAAACGACAGATGCAAGGGTAGGGGGGAGGTGGGAGGACTGACAATGAGGAGAGAGGAGACAAAGAGTAGGCAGAAAGAGGAGGAGGATTGTAATCAATGAAAAGTCTTGAACTTAGGGGACCCTTTTCATGTTTGGTAATCAGCTAAGAGTACCTGCATAACCTCCTTAAGCTACATAGGGGATGAGGACAGAAAGGAAAAACAAGGAGAGAAAAGCACCGTGGAGCCGATACTGAAAGAGGACGACTGGTGAGGTCCACATAAGTCATCATTTTGAATTCATACTTGAGACGTAATTTAATGTACTGCATTCTTGACATTATAATTTTCTGTTATATCTTTTCAGTTTACAGTAACTGCAAGAGTGACAACTTGCATTTTTCCTTGACCATACTTGCCTGTCAAGATGCACTGTTGGAATATCACTGACAACTTTGTGAAAAAAACATCCGGAGCTTTAAATGCTCCTAAAATGTTAAGAGTAAAACTGCAATTAAGAGCAGTAGCTATTCAAAGTACAATGGCTGCTAACACAGTATAATATAGAATACTACAATCAAATCCAATAGAATAATAGAGAATACAATAGAATACAATAGAATACAATAGAATACAATAGAATACAATAGAATAGAATAGAATAGAATAGAATCGCCATTTGCCCCTCCGACCACCACCAAACACTCACTCTCATGCTGCATTCACCCAAATAGTTTGGGGTTCAGTGTCTTGCCCAAGGACACTTTGGCATGCACCTGCAACCTTCCAATTGGGGGAAGGTAAAAACACAGCTGACAGAAATAATATGGAATAGGGATCCACAGCATAGGGAAACAGACGGACAGCAGGTAAGACCGAACATTGGGCACAGCTGAGAAATCCAAAGAGTAATCAAGGTAAAGCACATGAAGAGAAAAGCAATGAGATGCCTGAAACTGGGGGGGGGGGGGGGGGGGGGGTCGTGTGTATGAGGACAAACCACAGACAAGGCTTGCCAGACAATTTTAGAGAACACAAGACTCCAGAAAATAAAACCATAACAGAGACTGAGGAGGCACACAAAGTGGATTGAAATGAAAGAAATTTTTACGTTTTACAAAAGTACATTTTAGGTACCTTTGGTTGCCCTCAAGGTCAATTTATTTGTTCATAGTTTGAAATTCTAATTCTGCTTGTTTTCACCAGACAAGATGTTAAAAAGTAGGAATTATGTTAATTATCAACTTTCACCAATCACTTTATGTTAAAGACATTTCATTCAAACTGCCGTACGGTTCAGGATTATACAAATTGGCCAACAAGTAATTCTCATCTCTTTTCTTGTTGCGTCTCCACCTCTCCCTCTTTTCCTATATCCCGTCCGAGGAATCAATGTCTTGATGGATAACAAGCATGGCACATCTCACCTTCCTCTTTAGGGAAGGGTGACAGAATCACTCGCAGCGCTGCCATTTCCATCCACCTGCCCTCCAACACACACTGACAGTCCACGAGGTGTGGCCAGGGCGCGCACACACACACACACACACACACACACACACACACACACACACACACACACACACACACACACACACACACACACACACACACACACACACACACACACACACACACACACACACACACACACACACACACACACACAGCATGACTGCAATCTATAAGAGCCCTGAGCCTTAGGCGACCTTGAGACACTCCACTTGCTCTGGCCTTGCCAATAGCATGGGTGTGTCTGTGTTCATGTATGTATATTCGTGTATATATCAAACATATCACATGCATACATTTATCTCTCGGCAGAATATCTTAAGTAACTCCCCCAATCTAATTGATATAAAACTCTTCTGGCTGATGTACATGCTAATTCTTTTCATATGGTATTTAAAGTGGGAGTCAAACACTTGAACAAGGTCTCCCCCTTCTCTATAGCTCCCCCTTCTCCCTCCCTTCCCCTTCCTCTCCCAGGCCCAGAGGGGCATTAGCATTATCGATGAGCTCACCCCGTCACCTCAGACACAGGCTCTTAAAAGAGAATAATTTCATGCAAATGAGATATTGATGAGCTAATGATTAATTGGCTGCCTGACTGTGTTAATATGCAATAGCTGTCGTGTAATATGCATTTCTAATGACTCTGTCTCAGTGTGTTCAAACAAATGGGCAACTTTGATCATTGGGGTACTCAGAGCCTTTGCAGCATGTTAGCTCGGGGATGAAGCTTTGCCTCAGGGGTTTGTGCAAACTACCATGGGAATGCATCAACAGGGGGGGAGCTTTCTGTTTTAACATGTGTCTATTTTTTGTTTTTTATTTGTTGTGACTTAGATATAAGCTGGAGAGGCATTTTCATCTCCAGAAAATGAAAAATATCATATTACTTTATCCCAAAAGTTTTAGACGGACTTGATCTGTGAACTAGATGGTCTGACCTGAGACGCTCCATCCTTATTCTCTGTCTATAATCTGCATTCATTTAACCAAATCAATTTGTAATTTTGTATATGGGCAGGTCTTTCCTAGTGATACTTTTTTCAACGTTTCCTACATTTTGCACAGATTAGGAAAACAAAAAAACCCCAAACTGCATGAGAAGCCATATTGCAAGTCATCCTGCAGTTGCACGGTGAAGGAATAATTGATACTTATTGCACAAATATCAAATTCCAGTGGTTCAAAATGAATGACTCAGTTCTGGAAGCAATGTTGGCTGCTGCACAAAAGGACATTTGTCACTTAATTTTCCCTCTGGCCCACTTCAGAACCTTTTAGAATTTAGCTTTCCTTTGCGCATTACAATTTTGAGGAAAGTTGAATTGAACTATTACTTATCAAAATCTGCCTTTTAACCATATCAACTGACCAAATAAAATGGTCTAAAAATATATTTTCATGAGGAAATAAATCATACTTTGACTTTACTAACATTTTCACAGGTCTCGGGTCTCATAAGCTACTGAAATAACTGCCAATCAATAAACATTCACCGGACTGCTTTATGATCCCATATCATTCCCCACAGATCAACTGTCAGGTCTCCTTTTGTGTCCTTGAAGTCTGCAGGTCTTACCGGTTTGTCCCTTCCTTGTCCCTGGTCACCTCAGGTCAATGTGGCCTTCAACCACCTCAAAAGTTCATCATGGAAGGAAACACTTCGAACGTGGAAGTTCTGGCGTTGTTGCCTCAACATAGCATCAAGGACAACCAAGTCCAATACTGTGCATTCCACTCCAGAAAACTGTCCCCAGCAGAGTTCCACTATGCTCCCATTCATCATCTGGACTGACCAGAAGAACCTCGAATACCTCCATTCAGATCAGAGGTCGACATCTTGACTAGCCAGGTGGGCACTCTCCTTTCAACAAGTCAATGTCTCTCTGATTCTGGTAATGCAGTTCACCTGTTTCTCGCACTCCCTCAGTGTATATAAACCTCCCTCCTTCATGTGTCCATTCGTCATTGTACTTTAGTGTCGAGGCATCCTGCATCTTCCATTATGTTCCTCCTGATTTTGCACTTCTTGTTTTTTGGACTCTGCTTACAGTATACCTTCGCCTGGTATGAATTTTAGATAACCTCTTTGAACATTGATCATTTGTATGAGTCTGTTTATGGGTCCGCCACTAAGTTGACATCAGCAGCACACTGCATCATTCAAGGGCAAAAAAAGGGACTTTGCGCTCACTGAAAGGACTCAGGTAACGTGTGGAATGAGTTGGCTTCTGGCCTGGTGCCAAATCTGTCCAAATGGTCAAAAAAAATACCCAAATATCTCAAATTAGTGTGATGATCACCTAATTTAAATTGTACTGAACTAGGGAGGTGATTAAAAGTCTGAGGTGTAGATATTAACCTCACACAAAGCAAGCGGAATCAATGCTGAGCAAAGTTATGCCAGGTCAATTTAGGGTAAACCCCCGCGTGTGTGCTTGAATGTGTGTAATGGCTGCATGGGGCAATGAGTAAGCCTAATCAGACTGACTGCAGTCGCCCTTGGGGACTTGCATGGATCTGTCCAATTGTCATTCAGTCTTTCCAGCTGCCTGTCTATCTTCCTCTGTGTCAGAGCCAGGAGCAGAAATGGTGAGTGCACATGGCATCATATACAAAACATTCAACCAAGGATTTGGTAACGTGGGCATGTAGGGCAGAAAGACAGGTGGACTGTGTCGATAAGTCTGGACAGGCAAAAGAGCAGGTAGACCTGTGACCGGACCTGTCAAACGATATAGGCCTGCTGACACCTGCAAGTGTGTGTGTGTGTGTGTGTGTGTGTGTGTGTGTGTGTGTGTGTGTGTGTGTGTGTGTGTGTGTGTGTGTGTGTGTGTGTGTGTGTGTGTGTGTGTGTGTGTGTGTGTTGTTGATGGCTGCCACTCAGACAACTAATCTGCCATCAGTTGAGTGACAGGGAGAATGCACTGTGGCCCTGTCCTGCTCATTTAATCACCAAGTGTCCAATGAGATTTCCCACATTGTTAGCAGTAAACATCTCTGGATTTTCACTCAGCAGGGAGTGTATATGTGTGTGTAACTACTCAAGTGGATAGTAGGAAAATGGTTACGAGTTAAAGTCGACATGCTCAAACTTTGACAGTTTACCGGAGCTAAACCCTACTGATACACATCTGAATGTGCAGCCTCCACGTTTGTTTGTTTGTTTGTTAGTTTTTTTTTTTAATCTTAATGTTCACAAGTGTTATTTATTAGTGCTGGTGCTGAAGATGGTGCATAGGTGGTGGAGTGTATATATATATATATATATATATATATATATATATATATATATATATATATATATATATATATATATATATATATATATATATATATATATATATATATATATTCCATGGTGAACGCATGCATGGTGTGAACGCAAACAATAATGCATGCAAAAACTGTAATTTGAATACGTCTATTTGGGCAAACACAGAGAGATAGTCACACACTCACATTTACACTTACAGATGATTTTAGAGCCAACAATTAACCTCAAGTACATTATATATCTTGGAATTACATGCCTAGTTAGAATGTGCAAACTACACACAGAAAGGCCCAGACCTGAACCTGTGAGATTTGAGAATACAAACCACGACACCACTGTACAGCAATAATAAACCTTAACATGCTGAAATGTAACAGAACAAGCATGCTCAGTGGATCAGAACTGTGATCACTGAAACACAAGTGATTGCGAACCTCAGGAGTTATATAGCCATTCCCACTTTCTTCTTGTTTATACACTCCATTCAATGGTTTTTGCCCAGCCTGTCTCTGTGGGTGGACTCAGGGAGTGCTATATGTCATCAGCAGTGGATAAAAAAGGAGTCGTGTTGGATGGATAAGAACAACAACTAGTTTCACAGCTTTGATATATATTCTGTGGTCAGACAGCTCTGCTATTTCCCCTCTTTCATATATTGGCCGTTTTATTGAATTTACTCACTGATAAATAAATGGACTGCCACAGACCTGTCTGAGCCTGCCCTGAGGAGGATATTTGGCAGGAGTTTACACAGTTGGCTTTCTTTCTCACTCTTGCTCTCTCTTGCCTTAGTGATTATGTAAGAGATCAGAGACCTAGTGGTATTGAAAATTATGGAGAAAGGAAGAAAGTCAAGTCCATATGAATTCTGTAGGTATATGAAACTGTCCAAAGTTATTTGCTTCTTCAAGGAGCTGCACAATTGCAGACATGCGATATTGATATATGGATCACAGACACAAACTCCTCCAGCCTGCAAAGCTATTAAGACCATTTGTCCTTGAGTATTAAACATGTGCATCAAGGAGAAATGAATACCAAAAGACAAGATGCTTCCGTTCAAAGACAGGCTGCTGAGTGATGTACACACTGAAAACCTTTTTGAGCTTTCAAGAGCCACACAAATACTCCATATTCTCGGCCTTCGAACAACCCTGCTGAGTGAGAAGCAGTCTGTCTGACTTTTTTTTTTTCCGCCCCCCATTGCTGAACTCAGCCGAAATAGACTTACAGTTTTGAGTGTCATTTCATCAATTTCAACAGCAGCAAAAACACCAAATGTGGGTAAAACTTTTGCTTTAATAATGAACAATCGACCACTTCACTTTGACATTTTTCAGCAGGTAATACAAACCAAACTGAGCTAATGACGTGTTATGACATGTCCGGTGAGCGCGTGACAAAATAAGTGCAGCCGAATGTCTGCATGGCGGTCAGGACTGATCAAGGTAAAGATCCATTAGGTTAGTATGCAAATGTATGTATATGAGGGTCATTGATCTGAGTGAGTGGGCTGTTTTTACGTTGTGGTGATGCTGATGAGGAGGGAAGGGTTGGCGTGACCTGTCTGGGTCTAACTCAATACAGTGTCACATTACAGCACAACTCAATCACTTACAATCCTGAGTGGACCAGGTAATAATGTCACTTCCTATAGGACCAGAGAGCATCACAAGACGACGATGACCTCTACAAACCTACAGAGTGATGGTGATGTTACAGCTTCACCTGCATGTACATGTAAGCTAATGCTTCTCCTCCAGTAATTCAAAAGAATGTTATTTATGAGTAGTAAATGTTGTAGATAAACACATCAGATGGACATATTCAACTGGGTTTTGTCACTTCAATAAAAACAGCTACAGATTAATACAACAAAACAATTTGTTTCTTTACAGGAACATAGAACTGATAGGAGAGACAATACATTTCATATCGTACACAAAATTGCATTTTCTGTAATGTGTGAAATATATTCCACACAGGACACAGTGGAGGCAGCAGACTGTCTTTGCAGCAGTTTTCACAATGATGCTCCAGTTGTTTTATTATGTTGGTGAGAATGAGGTAAAGGAGCAATTTATAGGTCGAGAAATAGTAACCAAATTACCAAATTATGACTAGATAACAGTTTTAGGTGGACATGTATTGATGATATACTGTGAGTACATGCAAATTGTTTGAATGATCAGTTGGTCAACATAAAACTAATCACTAATGTTAATTTATTAGAGCCTTATCTATTATTCAATCAATGCTCACCCTGACCAGTGGCCCGCAAACTGTTGGCCGGACAACCTCAGTGGACACCAGGAAGCTTTGGAAAATCGAGATGTTTGGACTATTCTCCCCCTCCCCTTTTTTTGTGGAGTTTGTAAACTACATATAAATAGATATCTCACATGCAGTTTTTTTTTTTTTACGTTGTTACACCAGTTTCTTTATGCATAGCTTCCAAATGCCAAATTTTCTCTACAAATATCTATAGCTTTAGTCAGTGGCAAGTTGGACTCTTGGTCATTAACAAGTCCAATATAAACAATTAACAATAGAGCCTCTTATCAGTGACTCTGGAAGCTGCTCAAGATCGCAGTGTGCAATGTGGTCCAAACTCTGCAATGTCCTCTCTTTTACAGACTTTTGTGATTTTCATGGCTTTAGAAGGATCATAACAAGTCTGGAAATATCTCACCTCATCATGTTAGCGAACACATTATTCACTTTAAGCCTGCAAACAAACTGGGGCCACATAGTTTGAAAAATGAAGGTTCTTTTTTTTTTTTTTTTTTTATCAGGGAGGGAGTGCATAAGAGCATTATGCTTTTGTAACCTGACCTTTTCTCCAGACTGAAAACAAATGATCTACTGGACCAGTTTTGTTTTATTTTCTTAATGTGTCTTCTGAAGTCCTGCAGTTGTTCGCAGTGTAATATGAAATTGCACAATCCTCTCAACTTTCTCCATTTTGCTTCAGCAAAAAATATCAGCTTTGCTTTTAACCTCAGGAAATACACAACATCATACAAAATTAACCTGATTAACTTTGAATGCAACATATAAATGAGTATCCCAAAATATTACTGAGCAAACTTGTTAATTTGACATAAATGTATAAAAAAAACTACTCGTAAAACCTCAGAGATGAAGTTCAAAATGGTTTTACAATTTTGGTCAAAGGCCCAAGCTCCTCACATACCCACAACTTCCTAAGAAAGACAATCTACCCAGATAATATAACCAGGGACAAGCGATCAGGACTTAGAGACATAATAATGATAATGGAAAACTAAATGCACAGTATGTAAACTGTCCCAAAATCTATTGTAAAAGAGGGGTTGACGAATATGTGCAAGAGAGTATATGTGCATACGTGCATGTGTGTCTGTGTGCATGTATGAGGCTTTACCATGTGAAATAATAAGAGCTGACAGCTCCCACACCCCTCAGTGTCGTGTGTGTCTATGGGCTCATTCAGAGTGACAGTGTAGATTAGGGGTGTAATCCTTGCAGAGCTACAGGGGATCTATCAGTACCCAGGGCTCCACACACACGCATGCACGCACGCACACACACACGCACACACACACACACACACACACACACACACACACACACACACACACACACACACACACACACACACACACACCACTCGTCACAGTAGAAATTAATTGAAATGTTAATGGAGACGAAGACTCCATTCTTAATTGCTTGGTGCTGGATTAGGACAAGATCGTTTATGAAGAGAAATTAAATCAGGATCCAGGGCGATCTTGGTTGTAGGAACATTCGTAGCATGTGCATGAAGGTCACAAACGAGTGCTGATTATCACTGACAATCGTTGTTTTGGTTAGCAGGTCATGTTTGCAAATTCAATGGTATAATTAGTTAACAATATGTACTCAAAGAAAGTTCACTGTATTTGTCTTTTTTTCCCCCCAAAAATGAAATATCTGAGGTGGCAGAAAAATAAAAGCAGTGTTTTGAGTTTTCCCGGATGTGTCGAGGAAAAACACTTAGAGGGAGGCTTTGATCTTAGTTTTAATTAGCTCCTATTCCCCTCTAGTATTCCTCTTTTCTGTATTTGCAAGAAAGCGTACGAACAATGCTCACAACGAATCCTCTTCTGCCTGTATCAGCATTTTACTTAACTTTCCCTCTTAACTTGTTTTTTTTTCTTCTCTCTTTACTTCTTAAAGTGTACCCTCTTCCCAAAATTGTCATAGTATGTAGGAGAAGCAAAGGGAGAGTGAAGCAGCTCCTCTGTGTCCATTTCATTCTCTTTGACTTTAACATGCGTCCAACATACTGACACATGATAAATTCATCATGTGGATGTTTTTGAATCAATATTAATTTCAGGCCTTTCATGATGGCAAATCAATAGCGGCATCACTAAGAGGCTCCTTTGCATGTTGAGCACCTTGTCTCTGCCAGTGAATGGAGACGTGATGAGAGGTGAGAGAGCATCCATGGTGGTGCCAGCGGGGAGGCCCAAACTCACTCATTATCTCCCCTCAATTAGACCTTCTCGCTTCACCACCCTGGGCCTCCACAAAAAGTGTGTGTGTGTGTGTGTCTCTATGTGTGTGTTTCTGAGTTCCTTCACCCCGCTGAGTTCATCATACAAACAACTGAAGAGTGTTTCCACTGAAAATCTCCCTCACTGATCACTGAGACGTAATTGGACAGGCCATCTCTTTTCTCTCTGGCTCGCCGGGAGTGTGCATCCGTGTGAGAACAAGTGGGCTCCATGAACAGTGGCAGGAATACAACTTTTAAGGGTTTTGATGGACAGACTCAAAGAGGGCAGGGTTGAGGTTCCACGGGGCGCAATCAGCTAAAGTAACGTTTGAGACAGGTGTTATTCAAGGACGCTATGAACTCATGATAAGGGTCAGTAATCCAAATCAGGACATATTATATTAGGAGATTTTCTGAAATTTCAATTTTCCATAGCAAACATCAAACAGAGAGGTCAGTTTGCATTATGGAATTAATTCAAACACAACTTTTGCAAGCACATTGTAGTTGTAGTTGTAGCACATTGTAGTTCTTTGGAGAACGGCACAAAAACTCAAACTGGAGGAAACTATTCCAACCTTCACACTATTCATTTTCCTATTTTCGTGTGTTTGTGGCACATTCAGAAATAAATACACTTCTTTTTTTTTTGGTAAACATTGATTCAATTCTTCCACAATCAAACGTACCGTATTTCTTCAACGACAATGCAATTTAACTGACGTTAAAGAATGACTAGTGTTGCATTTCATTTCCAAAGACATTGCAGGTCACATTCTCCACCTGTGCTGGCTGTGCTTGTGTGGTTTGGGGCTGCAGTATTCTCCCGGCAGCCCAGTGGTTCAATTGTTAGGCTGAGTGAGAGTGTCTGTGGCACAGCAGAGGGACTCCAATCCAACATTTATGAGGCCTGTGTGTCTGTGTGTGTAAGTCTCTGGCCTCTTGTAGTCCCAAAGCACAGGTCATAGCATAGGAGGACTTACACACATGGCTGTTAGTACTCTTGACAGCACATTACCAGGTGTGCATTACAGCATGCGCCTAACCAAGCAGACGCACACACACACACACACACACACACACACACACACACACACACACACACACACACACACACACACACACACACACGCACACGCACGCGCACACGCACACGCACACACACACACACACCAAGGGAATACCAGAGCTCAGCTCGAACAATCTAAATTAAATCTCTCGGTCTGTATGTCTGCGTCTGAGGACAGAAGGAAAAATAAATGGGTGGCGGTCAATTTGTGCAATGGAGAGTTTTTACAGTTTTACAAAAAGCAGTGAGAACATGTCAGGAGATGGAAAGGGGGAAGAGGAAATGGGTAAAAAGTGAGAGGCAGGAGTGTCTATAATGTGTGTGCAACGTGAGCAGGAGCTGCAAAAGTTTTGTCTCTCCGTCAGTAGTCCGGTTCTTGGTCCCTCGGTGCGCCTTCCTACCCCCCAGAGGGCCTGTTGTTTAGGGCTGCACCGCCACCGAGGCCTTGATGAATTTCTCCCCGTCAACAAATTAAGAGTCGCTATTGTTGCTGTGACAACAAGGCATCCCGGTCGCGGTGGGGAGCACCATGGAGACCAGTGACAGAAATCTCCTAATCATCCCGAGCTGTCAGGAAGCACCTGGCCTGACACCTCTGCTTAAAACCTGTCTCCCAGGCATAAGATAATTACAAGTGCCAGCAGAGAAAGAGAGAGAAGGCAGTGAGAAGGAGAGCTGGCAAGAGAGGAGAGAAAGAGGGAATTCTTTCTTATAAGTGGCTGTGTGAGGAACGGAGTGCTGGAGCTCTTTTAGACAAGTTGCCATTGAAGAGGAAGTGTTCAAAGGCAGGAGTGGAGTTGAGTGTGGGGAGGCGTCTGGGGTGTCTCCCCTGTTCCCTACAGAGAAGAGCTGGGAGGCGGTCCCCAGACAGCGCTGTGGGGGACAGGTGAGGGACGGAGCTGTGACAAGGCCCACATTGGCATAAGTTCAGACGACACGGACTGTTTGACTCGTCCAGTACCATTGCTCCATGGATTGCACCACATTTGAGGGGGGTACTATTTTGTAGAGTATATAATTTTTTCATTATTGCCTTAAAAAAAAAAAAAAGTTATACTTAAGTTGTGGAAGCTCTGGTTTGCCGTAGTTATAGTTGCAGGGGTAAATATAGTAATGGCTTGGAGAAAGTGTGCACAGGGCTCACAAAACAAAACCCTCAGTGCTGACATGCCAAAGTGCCTCTCTGTTTCTGACAAAAAGAAAAACACACAGGGCTCATGTCACACCAGTCCTCTCTGTAACCAGCCTCATTGCTAAGAGAGAAAATACTTGCCAAATCAAAAGTACTGAGCTGCCGAGGAAGAGCAACACACTTGTTTCGCCCACATAGACACACTCGCACAGACACATGCGCTTACGTTTCATTACAACCTCTCATTTCTCGAGCAGCGGGGCCTTCCTTCAGAATAACGCTCCTGTCATCCCAGCCACAGGGGGCTAAATTATTCAAATACTCTAATTCTTCCCTTCTTCCACCCACCCTCCCTCTCTCTCTCTCTCTCTCTTACCAACTCGCTGCCACTCATAATTTGTCTTTTCATTGTTGCCAATTTAGAGGCAATCCCTCCCATTAATGATGCCAACTGTTCTAAATGGTGTCGGAGCTGAGTGAACGAAGGAGGAGGAGGAAGAGGAAGAGGAGGAGGAAGACGAGGGAGATGTCAGCGAGGGAGAAGTGGTGCCCGTGTGGCAAAGACAATGCTCAGGATTTTACAAGCTGCTGTGCAGATATAAATGGATGATATATTGACTTTCACCCATCTCTTCCTCCCGCCCTCCCACACGCTCTGATTGTTAAACAGGCTTTGTTTTATTAACTGTTTAAATGTACATATGTGGCTTTATTTGCCTGTCACTAGTAAGCATATTTTGGGAGATTATGAAATACATCTACATCTGTTTCCTGTGCAAGGTCTACTCAGATGCATAAAACTGTGGAATTTATTTTCACTACGAATCAATTAGATCATATACTTTTATGGCCATGCCTTTGTATTGGCAAGTGGCGAGCAATCTAAAAACCACTTCCTTTTTGTATTGACTGAATGAAAAGTACAATAAAACAGAATACATCAGCGGGGACATTGATGATACAGCAAAATGGCACTTAGGATATTGTTATTGTCCTTTTATGTGCTCTCCAGAGAGTTGCTACACCTACAGAAATATAAAGAAAATCTCATTCAAATCATGAATATTTCAAGCTGTGATATAATTTATTTACTTGCATCAATCTGTGTTATGAACAGGAGGAATAATGTCAATATTCCATATTTGAAAAAAATAATGCCAAGTTTCGAACTCCACTTTGTAGCTGAATCGGTGCATTTATGTTCTGGATATTTACACAGATACTCACATTTTTTATCATTGTAACGAGAAAAACTACCAAACTGATCTGGAATACTTCAAGACATTGTAATTAAGAGAGGTTTTTTTTTTCCCCTCACCTTTTTAAGTAGGTGACTTATTTAAAAAAGCTGGACCCTTGACCTTGTCTTCATAAATTAGATATGTAATAAATAAATTAATTGTGGACTGAAGGATACTGGATCAATGTAGGAAGCTCATTAGGTGTTGAGCTGCTACCACTCTTCAGGATTAATATGGCTATGTATCATTAATGCTTTTGCTAAGTAACATATCGTTTTCTAATTTGTTTGAATCTTTAAACATTTTTTTATTGTTCAAGTCTTTCTTTTTGTCACTTGTTTTATTGTTTCCGTTTATATAAACCGCCTTGGATGGGTCTTGCTGAAAGGTGCAATTAACCTGTCTGCATATTTATACAAGCACTGCATATTAATTTGCAGTCTGTCTAGTATCACAGCTTCCAAATATAAACTCCTTATTTCCAGGAGAGGAATTCTGTTTCATGTTTTCTTTCACTCTTGTTTAGTTTGATAGGAGGCGTTCAAAAAGTTAGTGGTATTCGGAGTTCATCAGAGGTGATCACAATCGTAGGTAAATGAGGAGTCAAGACGGAGACATAGAAAGACACGGGGGTGGGGAGGGACGGCAAGAGAGAGAGAGAGAGAGAGAGAGAGAGAGAGAGAGAGAGAGAGAGAGAGAGAGCAGAATAAATATTGATTGGTGGGAGAGAGAAGGGTGAGAGAAAGAGAGTGGTGGTGAGTGAGAGAGGCTGGTTAAGCTGTGTGATGGAACTGCGCTGCTATCTTAAATGAGGAATCCCATATGAAGGTCTGGATTAACCAAATTTAATCCCTCATCAAACAGACAATAACAGTGCAGCCTAATCCCCCCAATTCTCAGATTAGCGGCGCTCCTGCTCTCGTCTTGGCAGCGCAGCAGGGGCTGGTGCTGGCCCGTCGAGCTCTCCTCCACAATGACCTCTGGATGTGAACAAGCTTACAAGCAGCAAGCCTGAAGCTTCATCACAGCAGCTGCTAGTCAACAAAGTTTTACCAGATGAACAGTTACAGAGACCTTCACATGACACGAGGCGGTGGGGGAAGGGGGGGGGGAGTTCTGTATTCACGTCCAATTTACGTAAAAATATCCGAGTGAAGTTACAGACAAATGCTCAAATGTTTCTGAGATCTCCAGAGACATTTGCTCGGCTATGCAAATGCACCATATGATGAGCAGAAAAATAAATACAGACAGCTCGGAGAAACGTTTTGCAGCACAAGTGACTTTGAGAACCTTGATTGTGCTACAAAACCTGTAATTAGAGGTTGAGATATGGGATGTAATTACCTCTAAGAGTGAGTACCCTGGAGTAAACAAATATGTTCATCAAGCAAATAAAGGATTACTGAGTATGTGCTCTCTTCACTCCTTAACTCGTCTGATTCATCTGGGAAATGCAAAGCATAAAGTGAAGCAGCAGGCTGAGAGAGACGGAGAGAAATTGCGAAAACAAGAACGGAGAGACGAAAACTGCTGACATGGTCTTTTCCGTGTCGGCTGAATGAGTTTTTTCTTAGATAAAATATAAATAGGCAAATGCTCAATGGGAATACATGTTTAGCTGGGAAATGTTAATATATATTGTTGTTTATTGGTGAAGCAACGCCTCTGAACAATTCCATCACAAATTTGTTTATTTCTATACATTTGTACTTTTTGGTCAGGTTTTTTGTTGTTGGACGTTTTAACTTTCAACTTTCAACTTTCAACTTTCAACTTTCAACTTTCAACTTTCAACTTTCATCTTGGTTTTTTGAAGCTGCGAACATTCAAAGCAACACATGACAGAGAGCTTCAGGAGTGCACACACAGGCAGGTCTTGTTAAGTATTTTGTTTTTGCTGATGATGTCGTGCCGCTCAAGTTTGGACGAAATGTTGATTTAAACCTGCGTTGACTCTGTCCAGCATTTGTGCAAATGCAGAGCTTAGTTTCTCTCTTAATTAAGGTAATTGTGATTGAAGTGTGGCCTGTTTTAGTGTAGCCTCGGGGCCGAAAAGGTTGTGTTTTTGCAGCGATGGGCTGATCGTGGAGTTGGTAGAGGTAGTCAAACCTGAGACCCTCCAGGCATGAGGAGACAGACAGATGAGAAGTCTGCTGACCTGTGTAGACCCTGCATGTTTAGGTAAAGATGACAAACAGAGACAAACAAGTGCACCTGATTGAAGTGAAGATGGGATGTGGCAGAGCGCCTGAAAGCTATTTTAGAGAACAGACTTGCATGTAAAAAAAAACTGGCATGCTGTACAGCACTTCAAACTGTTTGCATTCTGGGAAATTGCAAACACATTGCGACAAAAAAGTGTTTTTCGTTCTGTTTTGTTTTTCTACGTGGTTAAACCCTCCTTCTTTCCCCCACAATTTATACCTCGAGTCCAAGCCAGGTCGGATGGACACATTCATCAATGCATTCTACTGCTGGGTTCAGCACTGTATTTACATGTAAATTATATAGTTGATATGATTATCATCTTTAATCAAACCTCTCTGTATGATGTAAAAACAGAAACATAAATTCTTAACACTGACAACTAGCCAGGGTCACTGTATACTGTATTTCAAGTTTATAAAAAGAAGCACAGCTTTACCTATAAAGAAACGTAAATATCCAACAACAAAAAAATGCATTGTAGTGTATGTATACATGCACCGTCTGTCAGTTTATAACAGAGTTTGTGGCATTAACCTTCTTTGATTTATATATTGTCAGTAAACATATTAGTTGTAGTAATTGTTTACACAAAATGTCAATTTTCTTTCTATTATTTGTTTTGCACTTGTGCTTGTGTGTGTGTGTGTGTGTGTGTGTGTGTGTGTGTGTGTGTGTGTGTGTGTGTGTGTGTGTGTGTGTGTGTGTGTGTGCGTGTGTGTGTGGTGTGTGTGTGTGTGTGTGTGTGTGTGTGTGTGTGTGTGTGTGTGTGTGTGTGTGTGTGTGTGTGTGTGTTCTCTTCAGAGGAAGATCAGTGTACAGTAGTTATGGAGCTCAAGCGGGCAAATGTTGTACTGCTGCCAAAAACTGTAAAGCAGCCCCAACTGATATCAGTTATTAATATTTAACTGTCCACTATTAAAGTTTAAGGCGGCTGAGATGGAGCTGGGGGGAAAAGAGGCTACTTCATGATCACTGCCCGCGCAGCACTGTAAACACATTCACTAAAGCCCCTGACAGTGTTACAGTGTGGATTTAGGTAGTGGGAGGCAATAGTTCACAAGCCCACAAATGTGGTGTGTGTGGACACACTGTATGTCAGCAGAAGACACTGGACCCTATAAACACATTAATTTTGCACCGATGCTTTGTTGTGTGCCTCTTAAAAATATTTGCGTGAAGAGCAGATTAATTTCTCCAATGCTGGCAGAAATGCTAAAGGCTAAAGTAAAGGCTAATGTATAGCCCATATAGGTCTGGATAGAAGTGAACGGAAGTAATGTGCAGAGGTTTTGCTGTCAGGTTGCATTTCTTGGCTTTTGATAGTCACATTTACTGTCCTCAGACGTCGGAGTGCAGCGAAGTCTTGTAGTCTAGTTTCTTTGTCATAAAACTCCTGTATGTTTAGATTTATTTGTTGTTGTAAATCTTCAGGAGAAAACACACAAAAATGCCATATGTTTCATTGTCTGTGATCATAAATAAAAATAGAACAACTTTTCCTCACATATGTGTCTTCACATATTCCTAATTAGGGATCATTTTGAAAAAGGTTTGGTTATTTATTTGTTTATTTATTTATTGGTGGGGGTTAAAATGCATTGCTCATATTGAACCATGCATTAAAAAAAAAAAAATCAAATAGTACAGTGAGGAAGTATTGCTTGATTCCCCGTCATTGTACTCTGTTTTCACAGTTTCTTTTTTCTCCAAAAAGGCTGGAGCATGACCTACCAGTGATGTCTTCAGGTAAACAAGTCAAACCAAGGTTAAAACCGGCAGTGTAAGATTCAGCGATGTTCCAACTCGCTCATGAAGAGATTCTATAAAAGAATAGGCTGGCTGGCTAAAAGTGAGCATGAAAAATACCCCACCTCCACGTTGACCCACATCATCCATTATGTGTGGTGATTATGAGAATAGAACTGCCTTATGGGTAGCCACAGTCGCAGGAAACAATAGCTCACTGTCAGTCGGTGTTTTAACCGCAGGATGACCAGCTACATTACAGTTTGATTATTGAAGCCTCGCCGAAGTCTCGCCAGCCGTCGTTATTGTGGTTGCTTGGCTGAACTGCAGGACCAGTCAATGACCTGCTTCAATTCATATTTGGATAAATGAACCAACAATTGTACCACACACAGGCATTCTGAAAGAGGTCACGACCACAAAGAGAGCACAGCTGACAAGGTTTGTAATAGATGTGGCCTGCACATGATACTAGATCATACACACACTCCTTCCTTTCTCACATAAATAAAGGACTTGGAATAAAAGGTGTGTCTTCCCCTAAACTGCGTCCTGTCACAGTGCATCACATACATAATGCATCGATGCAAATGACGGCACAGTGCCTTCAGAAATAACACAGGACCCCAAATCTTTGCCAAAATTAGTCTTTTAATGAAATTTCAATGAATGCAAATTCAGGCCAGGTTTCAACGTAATTCTGCCCAGGAATTAAAATAAGTTGGCTCTGTTTATCTTAATAGCTGATCTCAGCCCAGTGGGGCTGGTATTAAGTCTGCCGGTCGCAGCACAGTGCTCAACGCAATCACAGCTTTGCCTTCTCTAGCGTGGCTTACTCAAGTGACCAGCACAGAATTAACATGTGCGTGGACATGCACACAGATGCACACATATATATTCACACCAGCGCATTCACAATCACACACACACACACACACCACACACACACACACACACACACACACACACACACACACACACACACACACACACACACACACACCCACACACACACACACGCCTCACTGGATTCCAATATGATGTTCCTCCATTAATATTGCAGACGTAATTATACTGGGTTGATTCTCAAGGCAGATTTGTCTGGAATTCCTCCTCAATGTCTAATATTGTTTAGAATGTAACAATAGGCCACATTTTATTCCAGTTTTTTCTTATATTTGTTTTGAAGTTGCAGCTGTGCGTCGATTTTCTAGTCGGGCCAAGGGGGGGGGGTTCCACTTATTTTACACATAGTTGTTTATGTTGATGCCATAAGGTGTGTGTACATGTCTTTGTGTGTTTGTTTGTCAGAATTGTAATATGTGCAGATGGACTGAAATTCACTACAGGCCCATTTGGGATTGAATGCATTAAAATATACGTGTACATACATAATGTGTTCCAAAGTAACTATACTTCACTAATTGATGTATCATTTTCTGATTGTAAGTGTGTATGTGCGTTTATTCAACAGACATTTGTGATTTATGTCCAGCACTTTCAGTCCATCGTCACCACGGCACCCGAGCAGTTCTTCTGTCTGTCCGTCGTTCACAAGTGTCGTCCTTCACAGTGAATTCACTGAGTGCATCAGTCCCTCTGGTAAAATTGAGAGGATCTGTGTACTGAGATGAAGTGTCACAATTGTTCGACTCACAGAACCTTTGTGTGTTGGATATATAACTTCCAGTTTTGAAGAGAAAACCATTGGTCCCTTTACTCTATTCTAGCACAAAGTGACTCAGAGTCACTGCCAGTGATAACTAGTAATTACATCCATTTAAAATGTGCATTATTTTACCCCTGCACTGAATAAACTAGTGAGGCAGAAAATTGTCCAGTTTTATCCTCTGCCTTATAAACACGCATTTCCTCTACAGGAAGCACTTATTTTTTTTTTTGACAGGTTTTATCCTTGAGTGAGGCTAAACATTCTTGAGGAGTTTCCAGGTTAATTGTGACTGTGATGGACGGACGGGGGGGAAGGAAGTCAGGCAGACCGTGGGCCAGACCCCTACTCAGTCAACGTAAGGTACCGCTGACAAAAATTAATCTCTCCAGCTCACTGCGATGACTCTCACCCTGAGCCATTAAACCTTGATAGAGGATTCCTCTTTTGAACCCAAGGCATTTTGACAAAAAAAAATATTATTTTCACTATTCCACAAAGGGGACATGATTTCCTGGATGGAAATACATTTGAATGGACATGTGATGTCTATTCACCGAGTGAACTTTCTCTTAATACCAGTCTGACTCTGGCCCTGTACGTGTGGACTCATTGTATGCATGTGGCACAAAGAGTGATAGAAGTCTTTAGAAAAGAGCGGAGCTCTCCACAGATTAGACCCCATTAGCATTTAAGGTACTGTCATAAATTCCCCCCAAAGTGGAGGGGAGAGGCTGGACAAATGAAGTAGGATTAATAGGAGCCCACGTCTGACCGATAGTGGGGATTGGGAGTCAGGGTCACCTTGGGATAGAGGTGCAGGCTGGCAAATGTGCAATGGGAAGACTGGTAGAGGTAAAGGTAAGGTGGACTTAGACATCCCAGACTGACAAATGAAATGTTCTGTACAACTGAAAGTTGATAAAGTGGGAATGAGCATGAAAGGTAAAAGGTGAACGAGGAAGATATGAGCTTAGAGTGTCCAGGAACAGAAACACAGTTGGTTAGGTCTCTGACCCTGCCTGCAGTTGACCTCCACACACGTAATGAGGTCGATGTCGGGAGACAGATAGCTGCTGTGTGTCGGGAGGAACATCGGCGGTGGTGGTGGTGGATAAGTTTTAGTGCACACCTTGTGAATATGCTTATTTTTGTTGTTGTTTTTTTTTTACAATGTGCATTTGCTTCCAAGAAATTATACAGCTGTACATTCCTTTATAAAACAGTTTTAATTATAGAATAAAATCTGAGACAACAAATGTAGGTATAATTTGCAGAGACCAATAAATGCAAGTGTGTTTTGCTTTTATTACATGCCTGCCACATTTTGTGTATCCACCCATCTTCTATACGACTCAATCCAGTTCAGGGTAGCAGGGTGATGAAGCCCAACTAAACATTGGTAAAGGGAGGGTAAATCTAAACACCAGTCACCGGGGTAAACAAAGACACCTCACATGGGTGTTTTTTTGACTGAAAGGAAACTTGAATACAAAGAAAAGGAAAACCACACACTGCTAACTGTGGCCTTTATGTATTCTCGTGGCATTTCAGTAAAACATTTAAACAGGCTATGAATGAAATTCAAATAATGTTGGAGTTCTTCCTTGAAAATAAAAGTCACACAAAAGTTTATGGAAAGGTATAAATCGATAGTAAAGAGAAGGCTAAAAATGTGGAATAGGATTCATGAGAGTTTGATTGGGGGGGGGGGGGGGGAGGAGGGGGTTATTTATTCATTTTTATTTGTTTTCCAAAGTACCAAAACTCCACTGACCCTTGTTCTTGCTCTTTCTTGATGGTCCCTAAAGCAGCTAATTTTTACTTTTGGAGAAAACTCAAGTAACACCACCCTTGGCCTGTAAACTTGAAGTAAACTGTTCACTTTACTGAACCAAAGATTTCAAACTGACTGGTTTATACACTGTGGCACCTGATCAAGTCTTGTTGCTTTGACTGCTTTCCAGGTTCAACCTAAAATCAGACGAGACCCAAAGTTTAAGGAGTGTTTTTCGACCCTGACATATTCTGGTGAGTCACTGAGTGCTAACAATGAATTTAAATGACAAAAGGTCTGAATATCTGTCTGTTAATCACCAAATGTTCTGATGTTGTCGCTGATTAATTGCATTTGGTCGTAGATATGTGATAAGAAAATCTGTTATCATAACAGTCTGTCTTGTAATATATTTGAAGATCGAATTTTAGTTATGTCATCATATTTTCTTTTATTGCCCAAAAATCAGTGCAAATGAGATGTTTATTACTTATTATAATAATATTTCTGTATCCTTACTCCTTGCTTCATATGTGACACCTCTTATAAATATTCACTGTACAGTGTTTCAGGGTGGTGTAACATAAAGCTTCCTATCCATCATGTAAAATAATCATTGTTAATTTATTTCAATTAATTTTGAGTTATTAGGAATCACTCACCTCAAAAAGCCAGATTTTCCAGTCACTCACTCGGGCTCTTCTAATGAATCATCCATGCTTACAGTGCTGCTGGTGAAATAGTTGCTGTAGTCAAGTCTTGTCTGGCTGAACTGCTGTAAAAACACTTAAAGAATGTGTTGCTTAAATGTCTTGCCATGTTTAATGTGGTTTCTTCTCAAAAAGATAAAATCACCTTACAAAGCTGATGCATGCATTGAACCAAATATGTCATAATGCATTCCAGCCAGCGGCTTTTAGATGTAAATGGTCAATTCTGGCCCAATAAAATAATCTGTCTCGCTTCTAAATTCAGAGCCTGAATACAACCAAAAACTGATTAAAAACAGCTGAATAATCCGCTAAAGCTAAATAATTCTGCTCAAGTATAAATGTAGAAAATGACAGCTTCAAATTCCCGCATTCAAATTTTTAGGGTGCATTGAAATTAAATTAAACATTAAAAAAGAACAGCCCACTTCCTATTTCAAAACCTTCTGCAATGATTCAATGATGTTTAAAATTACTTTTCTAAACATTAACTAATAATGGAGTTTGACAGAAATGAAAAGGTGGACCTGAATTATAAGTAATAAAGCGCCACATGAGTAATTTACAGTGCTGCAATGACTGTAGACTATAACAATCGATTTTATAAAGCACTTCTGTTCAAAATATTATATATAGATATATAGATATATATATATATATATGTGTGTGTGTGTCACAATTTAATTGAATTAAAATGGGCTACCAGAGAGATAGGTTTGCATGATTTAGGCAGCGTGAATTCATTTGGAAATGTAAAGTGTGGATGTGCAGAGCTTATCCATGACTCAGCTGATTCCACAGCAAGCTGAGTCATGACTCAGCTGGTCTCGTGCCTTGAGGTGGAATGACATATTCAATAAATTGGTTGAAGATGAACTGTGAGATGATCTTTAGGTCAGTGGCTCAGTTCTAGGATTCTGAATGTATACGGTGAGTCCATCAAGCTCTTCACGTTAGTCTGCTCGTAACAGGCAGTAGAGGTGAGCCACTTAATGAGGAAGTGGGGAGAAGAATTCAATAGACCTGAATTTGTTTGTGATACCGGAATAATTGAAATCCTCAGAAGAACCAACTTAGTTCTCGAAGATGTTATAAAACAACTTCTGTGCAAGTTCCTTCAAAATCTGTGTGCAAGCATCCTAAGAAGAACGAACACTGCTTTGAAGGGTGTCAAGCCGAATGTTGATGTGTCTCCTGCTGATTAACAAAGTAATCAAAATCAAACATGAACTCAAAATGTTAATGCACTCATAACGTTTTTCTGCATATCAGGGGAAATCCTATGCACAGCACTACATGTCCTCTATGGCCTGTTGCTGTTTTTGTTTGTTTCACAGCAGGGGGACTCACAGTGTTCACCAGCTAAAGGCCACGCTATCCTTGATTGCATGAAACCTTTAGCTCACTCATCTTCATACTCTTTATTTCCTCAATTAAAATACATGCAATAAATTAAGCCTTTAGTTCTATGGGTCATTTCTCCACTTTAACAATTCACAAAAGAATTATATATATTTCAAAACCAAAATCAAATAGATATTGCTGTTACCAGTTGCTAAGTGGAAATCATGTGGATGACGCCAATTTGTTGTGAGGTAACCTTTAAAGAAAAAAATAATCAGAGATGCTGCAAATATCTATTCTTACTCTTAGGTTTCTGCTAGAGTTAGACACATAATTTACTATCCCAAAATATTTGTACATGTTTCCTTCTAATCTTGGGTAGTTACTGATTGTAACTTTTTTTTTTTAAATAAATTTCATAAAGAATGTGAAACAACATAATCTCCATTAGTGAGTATCTGGTCAACTTGTGAAGATGGACAGTTAATCTGCTCCTGTGGAACATATGATGACCAGCCATAACATTATTACCAATATAATAATTGAGCAAGGTTTATCACCAAGACTTGATACATATGTTGCCCAGTCCAAATGCTACTGTCCCTCAAATTGCTGCAGAATTTAGTGCTGGTTCTGATATAAAGTTGTCAGAACTTGATGCATATGAGGAATAAGCCAACATGAGCCAACACAATAATCATTTTTATGGCTAGTCAATATTATGAGCTTGCTTTTCTGCCTCCAATAAGATAATGATAATAAGAAGAATTTGAAAAATTCGATGACAATGGAAGTAAAAAAGACTTTCTTCTTGTTTTGGATTTAAATTCTGCAAGTCCAGACTATTTGAATGAACAAAATACCAGTTTTTCACTATTTCCCGTCGATGTTTTTGTTTTTTGTTAATGAGCCAAAAAAGTACAGTCGACACGTGTCGTGCTGTGATGCACTGATCTGACAAGCTGCGTATGACCTGTGTTCAGTGTGCCCAAAGCAACTTTTTGTACAGCAGACTGGATGCTGAATCACCGGCTTGCAGCAAGTGTGCAGTGAAGTTTCCCTTTTCTCCGATCTGCAGTTTGAATTGACTTTCAGCCAGCCAAGGAGGTGAGGGTGAATGTCTGCCTTTATGCAGCTTAACTCTCAACCCTTACAGTAGCAGGGACAAGGTGACTTACAGGTAATCTATAAGAATAAGGAGCCAGGCAGGCGCCCTGGGCTTTTATTAGATCTCCGATACTCCCCGGCCCCAACCCCAGTCCCTGCCTCGGCCCCAGATTGGCACTTGCTGGCTCCACCTAGAGAAGGGCCCCGTCGCAAATTACTCCAGACAGCCACTATGACATCCACCTAAAAAAACCACCTTTCCTTTAACGGGGCAGCCAGGGCGGCAGAGAATAGAAGATGTCAGTGTCTCCTCACATTCACCCATGGAAAAAGTGAGAGAGGGCAAGAGAGGTAGGGAAAGAGTGGAGGGGTCTATCCGTCAGAGCTTAAGGAGTTTTCTAACAGTACATTGACCTTGAGTGGTTGCCATTGATTTCCAGTAACGCCTCCAAAACAGCGATGCGAACCCCGCCGAGCACTGCGGGACCCTGATTGGGAACAGATTTCCCAAATTCCGATAGCGTGCCACCTGCCCAGGATGATGGATAGTCCTCCTGTATCCCATCAATCCTCACCTGCTGCCGAGTAGGTGACACCTGGGCCAGATTTATCATCATATACGACATCAGGCTGAGCAGCCAATCAGAGAGAAGAATACTAAACTGAGGCTCCTCCCCCCTGGAGGGCTCCATTATGTTTGGAAACAGATTTATTCCTGCGAAGTGACAAGAGGAGGGGAGAGGAAGAGAGAGGGAAAGGGCAGAGCGTGATGACGCTCTGGGATAAACAGAAGGTAGAGTGAAGGATGCTTTAGGGGGGTAGCTAAGCATTAAGTATTTACTATTGCACATCCATAAAGTTGAGGAACTCATAAGAGATATATCAGAAGGACAGTGAGGTGCCATAGAGTGAAATGTCCAGAAATGATTCACTAATTATTCAGTGGGAACAAAAAGCAGCATAAAAACATTGTACTTTTATTTTGACAGATTCACTGATTAAATTAAATTGATAAACTTGCTGAAACAGCTCATTAAAGATTTAAACAATAGATTAATAATAGATTCCAATGTAAACCTCAGAGACATATACCAACATGGCTTTTTTTATAAATATAAAAAAATGTTTCCCTCTCCTTATTGCTGTAAAGCCAAACAATATACAGAATTCTACGCAATGAACTAATCTAATTCCATCTCTCCGAAGTGATCATGGAAGCAGAAGAGGTGATCACAGGACCATGAATGCGCTAATCCAATTAATATCCTCCTGTTCCTGCCACTGATTTTACGACTAGTTAAAAACCTTCTGCTGCTTTTATGGCTATTAGAAGCCAAGTGAGAGCTATCTTCTGCTTCACTCTATTTTCCCTCTCCACCAGTAGTTGGTGACCCTAAAAATTAAGAGCCTCCCGGGAGTGTAGGGTTCAACGGACCCAAAGGCTGACCAACCTCTGGATCATTGATACTACAACCCCCCCCAAAAAATCTACCCAGAATGAGATCTGACAGTTGTGATGATGGTCATGTATTTCCCTGAGTTTTCCTTCCAATAATTAACCTACCCATATCCCTCCCTATCCCTCAACCCTTTCTCTGCCCTCTTCTGCTCTATAAACCCCCTCGTCCTTTTCCATCCTTCCCTCCCTTTCACTTGGCGGAGCTACAGTGGTTTCTCCAAGGCTCACCAGGCACAGTGCTTTAGCCCTGTGTAATCCTGCCAACCCTATTCCATTAGCCACGCGGACTAAAGAGCTTAACGACACAGCCCCATCGCAGTAGAGGGAGTCAGCGCAGAAGAAAAAAAGACAACACAAATTCCTCAGAATACATGGCTGCTCAGCCAGTATTTACACTTTCTCTCTCTCTCTCTCTCTCTCTCTCTCTCTCTCTCTCTCTCTCTCTCTCTCTCTCCACACATCTTGCCATACCTCTCCCTCTGCCTCCTCATCTCCATCTTACAAAGGAGCCCAGAATGGATTAGAGATGGCATCAATGGGATGAGACGTATTACCAATCGATTTGGAGAGAGCGTGGCATTGTTCTTCTGAGTGCAAAACTTTGGATGTGGCCAATGTGCCGATGCCAAATGCGGTTGATTTGGAGATGAAATTGCATAGATGAGTGTCTCTCTCTCTCTCTCTCTCTCTCTCTCTCTCTCTCTCTCTCTCTCTCTCTCTCTCTCTCTCTCTCTCTCTCTCCATCCCTCAGTCTCGACTACTCACTCTTGTCTGGTTTCATTCAAGACTACTGCTTGTGTTTAATCACTGAAGTCACCGAGAACTGTTTTGTGGTCTGTCTGTATTGTCTAGGAGAAACATGCCGGATTTAAAAGGCAGTAAAGTGGCTTTGCACTGATCTGGAGGGGAAAGGAGGATAAACAAGCAGAATGAGAGAGACCTGATCAGTGTTAATGGTGATGGTTTAGACTTTTGTCTTTCTCTGATGCCTCGTGTCTGACAGCCAAATACTCCATTGTACTGATTAAGCAGTGCTACCGGAGAAGAAAGAGTACTCAGGCACGTACTTTTTCTTCTTCCTCGGTCGATTGTAAATATCAGACTTTACTTTGGTGCTGACTTATTGTTCATAAACATCGCAACACATAAACACTCATCAAGTCATGCGTTTCCACCCCCAGGCTCAGGTTTATAATGGTGAAACGCTCTTGAGTAGGAAACTGTTGATCATTTGTGCAGCATTAGCAGCAGAGTGGCAGGAATGACAGCGGCCTTGGATGAGGGGCCTGATGGAACGCGGAGGCGACCCAGTCAGGGTCTGGCCAGGTTGTCAGCGAAGGGCAGAGGGTGTGGGGGACGGGGGCAGAGGCTGTCGCCATATTTCTTCATGAAGTCGACAGTGACAGAGGAGCGACAAAACGAATGGCCTGTCAAAAAAAATGAGAACAAATAGTTCTTGTGTTCTATGGGAAGAAGAGCCTTCAAGCATCAAGGGGCGGTTTGTTTGGGGGCAGAAACCAGAACCCAGACTGCAGCTAGCATGGCCGCTATAACTGGTGTGATACCGGATTGTCTGGAGACGCCAACATATTCTGTTAATGTTAACCCAAACAGTGTGACCCTATTACAGTTGCCAAACAAAGGTTTGAAAACGTATGAATTTGGATAACATTTTCATATATACTTTTATTACATACATTTATAAAGTGTCACAAAGAAGTAAAATCACAAGATAAGCTTGAGTGTAAAATTTTAAGTTAAAAAAAAACATGAAAACAATCTCCAGAAAGGTCAAATTAACAACATCTAACCAGAACAGATTTGTATTTTTTTTTTCCAGCAGTTTTAACAACAATCTGGCTCAGCATTCAATTCTGTAAAATACATCAGGTCGTACCCCAGATTCTACCAAAAATGACTAGTTATTGTTATTATGCTGCATGAAAGTGGTTAAGGACACGCTGTGGTTCAGTATCTGTCAGAGGAGCTCATCCTCTCAAACAACCCCAGGAAGAAAATCATTAGTTTTAATGAAAGTCCTATTTCAAAAAACTAATGAAGATAACAAGCTCAATATTTGACTCACCATGCATTGGCAATGTTGTGAGAAATGTAAGATGCTAGCAGGGTTTATTTTCTTTCTGATAGAATGATACATTACATTGGCTAGTTGTTATTCTGGTAATTTGAGTGAAGCCATTCAGGCACCAGTGAACTGATAAAGATCCAGTTTGTGTGTACGCCTCATCATCTGGTTAGTGTAACAAACCGCCCTTTTAATATGATGGGACTTTATCGCATGACAGCTCCATTTACTCTGTCTCCATTTCTTTCACTCCTTGTTATTTGCCTGTCTTTTGCTCTTGTGTAGCTTCTCCCCACTTTTTTCTTCTTCTTTTATTCATTCCTCAGGCCGCCTCTCCCCTTCTTTTTCACTCTCATCATTAGTGGCTGTCCCATGTTGAGGGGAGAGTAATCTGAACTACGTGTCCCAGGGGCCCATTCCTTTACTTCCTGCTGTAGGAATAAGCGACCTATTGATTAGTTATCAGCCCGTAATTGGGCTGCGATCTCCCTCGCCCTCAGATATCCACCAGATATATGACACTCCTGACAGCCTGAGAGGTGGGCGAGGAGGCGGGGTGAGCGGTGGCGAAGGGTTCCTCCTGCCTGCCTGCCTGCCAACACTTTACTCCACAAAATGTCTTCCTGACCACAAAGATGCCAACTGCGGCCCACGTCTCTTCTCCCGCGAAGGGATTTTCAATATGCCAGGGAAAGATTATTCAATCTTTCAAATTATACAGCCAGCGAGAGGTCCAGCAGGATTTTATGCTCTGCCTTAACTATGAGCACCCGTTTTTGCCATTTTCTCACAGGAATAAACTCTGAAATTGTAATCAGAGTTTTAAAATGAAAATGGTGCGGCTTACCGAGAAAGAAACTTATATAAGCTCAGAGTAAGTACACCATTCGCATATGGATAATTGCCTGTGAGGGATTTCAATACAAATTGAGGCTCAGGAAGCGGATAAGCAACAGGAAGGGTGTCTCTGCTCCTGTGTAAGCATCCAAATCTACTGTGAGTGTGCAAAGAACCATGACTAACTCTGACTAAGTCTGTTTGTGCGTTTTTAGGAAAAGCTTAAAGATACTTTCCTCTCTTCTTCATCTTGCTCCTTCTTGCTGTCATAACCCCCCCCCCCCCTAAAAAACCAACAAAAAAAAAAACATGTGTCACGTTCAGAAGCTGTTTTAGTTTGAGCTTAAAGCCCTTATATCACTCTGTAAATGCTCCTTGTCTATCCACTCATCAGCGCCAGGTGCTAATTGGGAGTGTTTGTTGGCCTTAGTTTGCAGAGACAAGATGAAGAGGAGCTGTGTCCCGCTGGGTTCGCCAGACAGACACAACATGTCAAACCCTCCATTTAGCAGCCAGATTAAAGCTCGTCCCAGAACCTCCCCCTGCTCCTCTGCTCCTCCCGTCTCTCCCTCAAAACCACATCTGATAAACATCTCATTTCCACACTCAATATTGCCATCATCAAAAGTCCACACGTTACATGAAGCTTGTTCATCATCCCAATCCGCTCATCCCTCAGTCCAGTAACGATCAACCTCTTTTCCCTCCGTCCCCCTCCCCTGCTCTCCCCTAGAGAAGCAAATATCTCAGTGGAAGTGCATTTGTCTCCTGGCATTAATCTGGCACAGATATAAAGGATTGTTGTATGAGGCCGTGGTGTTCTGTGGGCTGCATTGTCTCTGCATCTTCCTCTGTGACAGAGTGCAGAATAATGCAGAGGGATGTGATTTTAGTTTGTCTGCTCCCTCACACACACACACTCCTCCGCTTACGAGGCAAATGGTTCTTCAATTCCTGAGGAACAGATGAGGGGATTATCACAGGGTGGTTAAAATTAATATTTGCATTTGTCTGCAGTATTATTAAATCACCCAGCAACGTGAGGTGTTTACATTCTCATCTGTACATCTGGCTGAATCTCTTAGTGTCTCTGGAGGAATGAAAGCTTGTATGAGACGACGTGGTGAATGTGGTCTGCTGTGGTGTTGTTAAACGTATCAGGTGACTGTCAAAATAAAACTACAAGTCCCAGGAGAATGGATTTTTACCAAGTCCAATCAGTGTTGCTGGTACCCAGGTCACATCCACCATAAGTGAAAGCAGACTCAGTCCAGCTGCAGCGATTTTTCCATATTTCAAGTGAAACGGATCCATCATGGTGACACATTTCATGTCTCTCATCGGCTTCGCAAAGAACAAACCACCTGAGGAGAAAGTGCAACAGAAGGAGACAAAAAGTATACAGTGTTTTGAAGATTAGAGATCAAACACTGATGAACAATTATGTAATAACTTGTCAGCCATTTTTTGGCATCTGTTTTTAATAATGAAGGTTTGGTTTCCAATGTTTACGCTGATAAAATAACATTTCAACATTGAGTACTCTGATTCCAATACACATCATAGACATCCACAACACTCTATTCATTTATGTTTCTGAGTTTTATGTATTGGACAGATTATGGTGGCTGGAAAAAATCACTAACGGAAGCATGTATTTCTCAATATATTGAAAAATGAGGACTGCTCAACGCTCAATTCCAAGACAAACCCACTTTAACAACAGCATTCAAGAACCAACTAGATCGAACTGGATTGTGTTTCTCTGGTGTTGGTTGTTTGATGTTGGTTTGTTCTTGTCTAATTCCAGTTTGTACTGGTCTGATGCTGGGTTGATGGTTTTCTTCTTC